>NC_139952.1:11744059-11886559 GCF_963454915.1 Gymnoscopelus microlampas | reverse complement strand
AACGAAAGCTGTCAAATAATTGTAGTGGAGTACAAGTACAATATATGCCTCTGAGATGTATAGCATAAAGTATTGGAGAAAACTGAAATACTCAAGTAAGGTAAAAGTACATCCAAAGAGTATGTAAGTAGTACTAAGTACAATACAAGTACAGTAGTAAATGTACTTAGTTACTTTCCACCACTGTGTCTTTGATGTCACTGAGGATGGATGGTGTTTGTAAACCTCAATCATTTTCATGTCAAGGACCCCCCCCCCCCCCCCATGTGTTTGCCCGCGGACCCCCATCTGAAAATATTTTGTGCCAGGGACCCCCATGCATAGGGCTTAAGTGGGTGTGGTTAAAATGTTTCAAAAAACATTCCATATGTTCACAATTCTCCTTTGAAAATAACGGTAACGTTAAAGTTGTTAAACTTACATTTTAAATTCAAGTTTACATTTTGATGCAATACCAATTCATTTAGCTGGGGACCCCCTGGAACCCCTAGGCCTAGAGGACCCCTGGCGGTCCCCAGACCCCACTTTGAGAACCAGTGTTGTAAACAAAGCCCTTCAGCTGGCCAATAGGAGCGCAGTGTCTCGTCGTGTATAAAAAAGAACCTGGGGCGCATGTTGGGCTCACTGCAGTGCTGGTCTGCTCACAGAGAGGGAGAGACAGGAGAGGAGAAACAGGAGAGGAGAGGCACTCACAAGAGAGGAGAGACAGGAGAGGAGAGACAGTCACAGGAGAGGAGAAACAGGAGAGGAGAGACAGTCACAGGAGAGGAGAAACAGGAGAGGAGAGGCACTCACAAGAGAGGAGAAACAGGAGAGGAGAGACAGTCACAGGAGAGGAGAAACAGGAGAGGAGAGACAGTCACAGGAGAGGAGAAACAGGAGAGGAGAGACAGTCACAGGAGAGGAGAAACAGGAGAGGAGAGGCACTCACAAGAGAGGAGAGACAGGAGAGGAGAGGCACTCACAGGAGAGGAGTGGAGAGGAGATAAGAAAGACAGGACAGGACAGGACAGGACAGGACAGGACAGGACAGGACAGGAGATAGGAAAGACAGAACAGGAGAGGAGAGGAGATCAGAAAGACAGGAGAGGAGAGTCCAAGAGACAAGAGAGGAGAGGAGAGGAGAGGAGAGGAGAGGAGAGGATGGAACGTGAAATAAGCTGTGATTTTTCTGTCGGACAATAGGCTGTTTCTTTTGTGTTTTTGTGTTATTATTTTTCGTAATAATATTATATTTTGCGCCGATAACAATTGTGGAAACATGAACGACATCAAACTCGCAGTTCTTGGAAGTGAAGGAGTGGGCAAATCAGGTAACAAGTCCTTCACTTTTTAAGCACCCTCTCTAGACTTAATAAACTGGACCTGAGTTGGCTCTGCACAAGCTCACAACGTTTGTAGATCGGCTATTTTGGCTAATGTTTCCCCAAAATATGGATGCTGGGGTTCAAGTGGTTAAGATGTTGCAACTTAACTGGTCCCTGTAAAAAGTCTAAGCTTAACACCAGAAATGACTGATTTTCTGTTTGCTAAAGAGATGGAGAGCTGGAGAGACTCCTGTTACTGAACAAACTTTCTATAGCAACAATGACTAATAGAGCTTTATATTTAACCAAAAAATATCACTTACCCTACCTTTAATATGTATGTATTATTGTTAAACCTTCTTGATTCTTGAGATGCATCTTTTTGCTCCAGACCTTTAGTTTTCACGCATAACTGACAATGCTAAAATGCACCTACTGTGTTCACAGCGCTCATTGTCCGCTTCCTAACCAAGAGATTCATCGGCGAGTATGCTTCTTCAACAGGTACGGTATACAAAGCAATGTGTTCTCTGTTAAATCCTGAGTGTTCATTTGTCAGAATGAGAATCAACTTTATTGTGACATCACAGTCTACTGGGTGTAACAAAGTGGGTGAAATTAGTTTTTGTGCAAGCTCCACCGTTTTTGTTACTTTCAGTAACAAAGGGGGAGACTAGGAGAAAAATATGTATAAATAGAATCAGACAGTTAAAGAAAAACATGTCAAGGAGAGGCAAAAACCTAAAAATATCTATACTGTATACACATAGCATAGACCAGCAGGTACAGTATGTATGTGAGGTTAGACATAAGGTGGCGACGCATGCAGTAGGTCCACATTAGCAGGTACGTATGTACCTGAGATTTAGACATACTACAAGGTGCAAGAAGTGCATCAACACATTATCATGTTCGGGTGCATTTCTCCTTTCCGACATGTCGCCTTTCCGACGTTGACGAACCCTATACCTAACCCTAACCCTAACCTTAACCGCACGCGGAAGCCACTAGTCGGAGTGGTGAGATGTCGGAATGGAAGGAGCACCCCATCATGTTCAACTAGGATGGTACACCATATAGGTTGATAACTTCCACAGGTAAAAATCCGGAAAGTCTATGGCCAGCTTATAGTGACAGGCGGTGGACAGGTTCTTGTTCAACAGTCTGATGGTAGCCGTGGAGAAAAGTTTCAGAAACCTGACCACGACCTGTCATTTTACTCGTGAGGGTGTACAAAAGACCTGAGGCCGATTCTACAAATGTTTTCTAAAAATATTTTTCCACGATTTTTCAAAAATAGCAGATCTACAAGCTCATGGCGCGGCACTTGGTGCCGCGCCATGAGCTTGTATATCTGCTATTTTTTAATAGCCAAAGAAATCTTAAGTGACACAGATGCGTTCCAGGTCTTAATGGGTTAAAGGAGCAGTTCACCGAAAACAAGACTTATTTTCTATCAATAACACACCCCACGAAGCCTTGAATTCATGGAGATTGTTTTGTTTTTGTCGCATTCCTGAGCCAATAATTTGATGACCGGGTCATAGGAGACTTAGTAGGAGACCCGTCTCCTACCGGAGACTCTGCCGGTCATCAAATAGAATTGATTGATAGAAAATGTGTAATGTTTTTGGTGAACTACTCTTTTAAGGCCCTGACTGATACCCCTAGTGGGAACATTTGGTTCAATTTGTATACTCTTGGAGTTAGCCTTTATGTAGAATGACTCAGAATCATCTTCATCATCTTCATTTAAAGGTAGTGTGATGTTTTTTTGGGTTAAAACAAAAAAGGTTTTGTTAAAAAGTTAAAGCTCCATATTCTCCCCATCTCTCGAGCTCTTTAATAAACAGTGAACCACCAGATCCTCCTCTCCACCCTCGAGGGGATGGGTGTCTCAGGCTCTGCACTCTCCCTGTTTGCATCCTACCTGACGGGTCGCTCCTACCAGGTGATGCTGAGAGGGTCTGTGTCAGAACCACACAGGCTCACTACTGGGGTTCCCCAAGGCTCGGTTCTGGGTCCTCTTCTTTTCTCTCTCTACACTACATCTCTTGGTGCTGTCATCCACTCCCATGGCTTTTCCTACCACTGCTATGCCGATGACACCCAGCTGATCCTCTCATTCCCCCCCTCTGACACACAAGTGGAGGCACGCATTGCTGCTTGTCTGGCTGACATCTCGGAGTGGATGTCGACGAACCACCTGAAGCTCAACCTGGACAAGACCGAGCTGATGTTCATCCCGGGGAAGGGCTGTCCTCACCGTGACATGGCCATCACCATTGAGAATGCTGTGGTGACGTCAACTCGGACTGCGAAGAATCTGGGTGTGACCCTGGACGATCAACTGTCGTTCTCGGCTAACATCGCATCAGTGACACGGTCCTGCAGATTCCTCCTCTACAACATCAGGAGGATTCGCCCCTTCCTCACGGAGAAAACAGCCCAGGTGCTCATCCAGGCTCTTGTCATCTCCCGCCTGGACTACTGCAACTCCCTCCTTGCTGGTGCTCCGGCATCAGCCATCAGACCTCTGGAGCTTGTTCAGAAAGCTGCGGCTCGTCTGGTGTTCAACCGCCCCAAGTTCTCCCACACAACTATCCTTCTCCGTTCTCTGCACTGGCTCCCCGTAGCAGCTCGCATTCAGTTTAAAACCCTGGTGCTAGCCTATAGAGCAGTGAAAGGAACAGCTCCTTCCTACCTCCGGGTTTTGGTCAATGCCCACACCCCTGCCCGACCACTCCGGTCTGCCACCTCGGGGCGACTGACCCCCTCGCCACTCAACGGTCCTTCTGGTCGATCGACACGGTCACGACTTTTTTCTGTTCTGGCCCCACAGTGGTGGAATGAACTTCCCACTGATGTCAGGACAGCAGAGTCACTGCCCATCTTTCGCCGCAGGCTGAAAACCCACCTCTTCAGGAAACACTATCCTTCCTCTTTGCCTGGCCTACTTGTTGTTAACTAGTTGTACGAACTCTTGTTTTATTTTTGTATTGTTTTATTGGATCTTGTTTAGTCGATACACTTATTTGTTTTAGCTCGTGCTCATTTGATTTTGCCATTTTTGTCTCATCTGTTTAAGAAAGTAGGTAGCTGATATATTGCACTTTTACCTTAGCGCTAGGTATACTCTTGGTTGCTTGTTTTTGCAGGAAATGTACTTAAAACTTCTGGTGATTAGTAGTTTTCGTTCCCTACCTATGTTGAATACACTTATTGTAAGTCGCTTTGGATAAAAGCGTCTGCTAAATGACTGTAATGTAATGTAATGTAATGTAATGTAAATACATTTTCTGAACAAACACTATAACAGTGATTACTATCAGAACACCAAAACAATATTACTTACGCCACCTTTAACTCTGAGAGGGTAGAAATGGAACCAAATGGACCCCGACCCCATTTGTACCCTCTTGGTGTTAGCCTTTTTGTTGAATGACTCAGAATGACTCAGTTTGTTATTGAAGGTGCCTCAACACTAGTGTACTTTGTTTTAATCTGAATATAATCCGGTTTCACCAGAAACTTGTCCACTCTCTGTCTGTTCATTAATGTCTGGCACCCGACCAACATGACTCACTCAGACCTGCATAGTCGATGCCAGGCACCCTGTGGTGACGATGGACACTTGAGCAGCTGAGATTAAAGGAGCACTTCATTTTCTTTTCATTTTCAACCTTCTTCATACAATTGGTCCTCAGTAATGCTGATTGTAATATGGCACAATTCCCATCTACTCTAGTCTATGTCTCATTAGTGGGCTATGGACAGTTCATAGGCCTGCCTACCAGTGACATCATCGATGGGGGTTCCAAGCTAATAGAAACTACAGCCACGTTTCGAGCTTGTGGATCTCCTACTTTTAATGCTTATGTGTGACGCTGTTAGCATGATCAAGTAGGGCGTTCATTTACGAAAGAAAAAAAAACACGAACATTTAGAATATGGAGATAGGAGGTTTCTGCCCGACAGCAACGATATAATGAGCATTAGTGAGGAGGACCAATTATGAAGATATGTTGAAAATGTGTGAAGTGGTCCTTTAACAGATGTATAATGGATGTTTCATGTTTGTTTCTTCCCCATGCAGAATGTATTTACAGAAAGCGTCTTTCGATGGACGGAAGACAACTCAACCTAGAGCTATATGATCCATGCTCACAGGTGAGTCCAATTAAACTTGAAGTAACACCATTATCATGATGATACAGTAGCATGCTAAATGGGGAGGTGGAAAGTAACCAAGTACATTTACTCAAGTACTGTACTTAATTGACTTAAGAGTTCCTATTGTTTGATACTTTATACTTACTCCACTCTAGCCTATATCAGAGGCAAATATTGTTATTTTTACTCTACAGTTACGTGACAGCTTTCGTTACAATTTATTTCGCACATGTAGATTATTAATACAAAACATACATTAAGTGATAAATGATGATGTGTTATTATAGGTTAATCTACCCAGCAGCACATAAAGTAGTTAAATTCAGCCCCGCCAGCTGCAAAGTTATGAGCACATCAATGCATTACTAATTACAATCCAATAATATGAATGTGAAATGGGTCATTCTAAATAACGAGCCTGAACGCAGTATCTGTACTTTATTTAGTTTTACTTTCTAAATGTAGGTTTTGATTGAAGATATTGTCACTTTCGGCCTCAAACCTTGTATCTCCATCTTTTTCAAGTGTTCCCAAACTTTTCAGTCTGTGACCCCCCCAAAATAATCATATTTGAACTGCGGGGACCCCCCCACCCTGACAAGCACTTGGATTTGAAGGCATTACACAGTTTGATAGATAAATATTGTGAAAAGGCCTGTAGATCTGCAAACATCATCAGGATCAGGGGTTGTGGTGGACCACTGCTAAATATCCATCTGCTGCTTTTCCAGTACGCTAACATGTGATTTAATAAATAGAGCTGTCTGTCTGTCTGTCTGTCTTTCAGGCCTGTGAGGGGAAGTCCACGCTAAACGATCAGATCCGCTGGGCGGATGGCTTCATGGTGATCTATGACATCAGTGATCGTTCCTCCTTCCTGACCGCCAAAGCCATCCTCCACCTGATCAGAGACATCCACCTGGGGCTAAACAAAAGGTAATTCTGAAATCACAGCATGGTCTTCAACAGGGGGTCCGGGACCCCTAGGGGGCACTCAGAGTTATTACATCTATCACACAAATGTTTGTGTGATAGGAATATTATTGATTTTTTTTACATTTACCACTTGAACCCTAGCAGCGTCCCTATTCTGAGGGGAAAACATTAGCCGAAAATAGCAGATCTACAAGCTCACAATGCCGTTGTGAGCTTGCAGATCTGGAGGTTTGATGTAGATGGAAAAAAGAGAAGACCAAGTACAGAGCCAAAGGTCAAGTATTGAGGGTTTAGGTGGTGAAATGTTTGAAAATGTTTCTCCAAAGTGCACGGTGGGTTCGTGCACGTCTCCAGAGTGCACAGCTGAACCTTATGAATGCTGAACCTTATGAATGCAGAACCTTATGAATGCTGAACTTTATGAATGCAGAACCTTATGAATACGGAACCTTATTAGTTTGCCTTCAGTTTCAACCTTTGCTCCTTTTGGGGGGGGGGGGGGTCTGTGTGGGTTTTATAAATATAAACAAGAGCTTGTGACTAAATAATGATAACTACATTAAATCCATTGGAACACAGGTTATTTTGGTTTCTCAACGCACAGATGTGATGTGATTCTCTCCTGTTATTTCAAATGCAACAGGTAAATAAACGGTGCACTACAGTGTACAGTCTGAGCAGCAGTAATATTAAACTGTTCACTCAACCGAAACGCCAAAACATTTCTTACGTAACCTCGTTGAGTAGTCTCACACGGCCATGCTACACCATAGCTTATGTAACTGGCTGTGCCCACGCAAAACTAATGTACTGAAGTAATAGTTACTGTCCACCAGTGTTGCCAGAGTTTGCAAGAGAAACAAGCAACCAGGTCTATGAAAACAAGCCCAAAAGAAGCGACTATTAATAGGCCAGATGAGCATCGGCTATTTACATCGTATCATCATATACTATTTGAAAATAGCAGAACTGCAAGCTCGCAATGTGTCGCATCCTGGCGCGTTGTGAGCTTATAGATCTGCTATTTTCAAAAAAATCTTGAGAAATGTGAATTATTTGTAATGCGTACGCACAGACACATACATATTAATTTGGGGGCTCATGAAAACATTTTCATGTCAAGGACCCCCAAATGAATATGCATTTGTTCGCAGACCCCCGCCTGAAAATATTTTGTGGCAGGGACCCCCATACAAGATTTTTTTTAGTGAAAGTATTTCAAGATTATTTGACAATAGCCGATCTACAAGCTCACAACGGGTTGCATCGCGTTGTGAGCTTATAGCCAATAGAATACTGTATAGGTTTAAAGTGCTCATGTGGCCTATAGCTGCTTCTTTTGGGCTTTCTCTTCCAAAAGCTGGCAAACACTCAGTTCTTTCCTCTGGCTTGTGTCCCGACAGGGACGCGGACCCCCTGCTGTTCCTGGTGGGGAACAAGCAGGACCTGTGTCACATGAGGGAGGTGCGACGCGAGGAGGGCCAGCGCCTGGCCTCCGACACGCGCTGCCACTTCTACGAGCTGTCAGCCGCCGAGCACTACCAGGTTAGCTCTGTTCTTATTGGCCACAATGTGTACAGAATGTCATTTAGATCAGTGGTTCTCAACCTGTGGGTTGAGAAAAAAGGCGGAAAAAGAAAGAAAAGAAAAAACTGCATCAAAAGTATATCAACAAACTACACTACTATACCAAATTGTCAAATAATATAAGAAAGAGGCAAAACACAGAAAGAGTCAACCGAGTCAAACTAAATGTAATGCCTCAACTCCTACAATTCCAAGTGCTTTAGGGTGGGGCCCCTCAGTTCAAATATGATTATTTTGGGGGGATTATTGTAGATCTGCTACTTTTGCAATTTTTAATTTGAATCCTGAAAAGTAACAGTTTTGGACATATGAGGTTTCCACCCGACAGAGACGATGTATTACAACTACGCAGGCCATTAGGGCTGCGTAGCGTAGTTCCAGGGGGTCCCCAGCTAAATGATACATAGTTAGGAACCAAATGGACCCTTATAGGTCTGTAACTCAGAGAGTGTACAAATGTAATGCATTTGTACACTCTCGGAGTTACATTAAGATAGATTCTACAATATAAATTGGTGTCCCAGAGATAGAAAGGGTTAGTAAATGGTTGAAAATCACTGCTAGAGCCGTAAAAAAAATCTTCTCTTATGGGGGTCCTTGGCATATCTTTTTAAATGGGGGTCCACAGGCTAATAAGTGTCAATTTGGGGGTCCTTGACATGAAAAAGTTTGAGAACCACTGCTGTAAGTCGCTCCGGATAAGAGCGTCTGCCAAATGCCTAAAGCCTGATTCATACTTAGTTGCATGCTGGTATTGCATGCCGTAAATAGGAGAACTACTTGTAGATCTGCTATTTACCTGGCAACTACACCGACACGCAACTAAGTAATAAATCAGCCTTATATTGTGAAATTGTAATTATAAATTGTCCCAGGAGGTGGCGCTGATGTTCTCCAAGATGGCGCACAACGCCAACATGGGGGGCAAGGCCAAGGAGCGGCGGCGGCGCCCCAGCGGATCCAAGTCCATGGCCAAGCTCATCAACAACGTCTTCGGCAAGCGGAGGAAATCGGTCTGATGGTCTGCGGTTCGAGTTCCCAGTAAAGCTGCACCATGTAACTTTCCTCTTCTATCCTGGATTTGAACCCGGTTTCCTGTGCATGTGCTGAATTGTTTACCATTGAGCTAATCGAGCCTGCCTGCTTACTCCGGGGATTCATTGAATCTTGACCTTCAGGTTATTCGTGTCTAGGTGAGACATGAACTTTGACACGATTTAAATGTCTCAATAGAAGAGGAATGAGACAAAATACAACCACCCCAATTGTATAAGTTATATTGTATTAACATAGGCCTACTCTACCATAAAAAAATACATTTTATTTCTAAAAAGGAAGTTGCATAGTGCCGCTTTTAAAAAATACGTTGTTACAGTAGTATTCTGACTTATGAACCCTAGCGTCGCAGTTATGTTGCAGTGATGGTATTATTTTATTAATATTATTGTGCACATTATTGCGCTTTCTGTTGAAACACTTATTAAACACCCAAAGTTTCTTGATCGGAGTCCCTCAGAGCTTTATACTAGTGTCTTTTAGTTCTACTGTACATTAAATATATTTGCCGAAAATAGCCGAGCTCGTAGATCTCCTATTTCCGGTAAGAGTTTTCTCCAGGATTCAGATGCTGGGGTTTTAAGTGGGTTAATACCCACAGTGGTTCTCACATATTTGCATGTCAAGATATTTATCCGCAGAACCCATCTGAAAACATTTTGTGCCAGGGAGCCTCATACAAGATTTGTGTTGTTAAAATGTGTTGTCATTGTACACATCTACTATGTTGAAAATTGTATGAATGTGTTTATTACCAATTTTATTTGTCTGTATTTCTGTGCTACCCCCCACCCCAATTTACTTGGCAAGGAACCAAAAATGGAAACAAACAATCAAGCTTTTAAAAAATATTTTATCCTTTTGTACAAACATATGAGCATGTATATGCATTTTTGTCAATAAAACCATGTTTTGACTAGTAATGTTTTTTTCTATACAGCACAATGTCCAGCTGTCGTGATCAAAAAGCTCCAACGGTCCGTTTCAAAGGGTAAAAGTAAAAAAAAAAAAGGCAAACGTGTAATAACAGCAGACATATGGAAGTCATTCTACGTAGCGGCAAGCGTCATTAACCTGTACTTATATACTTATATATTTATCCTACAGAGCACTAGGTGACCTAAACGGACAAAAATGTCACATTGGAGCTTACAGTCAGGACCAAACGCAGGAACTTAAAGGAGCACTTCACCCATTTTCAACCTATCATCATATAATTGGTCCTCACTAATGCTCATTATAAGAGGCAGTGGTGGACGAGGTACTCACATTTTTTACTTAAGTAAAAGTATCAATACCGCAATAAAGATCACAAGAAAAAGTTCTCTATTCAAAATTCACTTTAAAGTACAAAAGTACTGGCATCAAAATATACATAATGGAACAAAACTAAAGGTGCTCACTATGCTGAATGTCTCATTTTGCAAGTTTTCAAAATGTATACAGGTCTTTAGAAAATTGCAGATCTACAAGCTCACATCGCGACGCGTTATGATCGGCTACTTTCAAATAGCCGAAGAATATATAAGGCTGAAGTGGTTAGTTTGTGTTTTGTAATAATAACCAAAATCTACAATGTAACTAGTAATTCAAGTTTTTAAATAATTGTAGTGGCTCTGATATGTAGTGGAGAAGTAAAAAGTATTGTGGAAATACTCCAGTAAAGTAGGCTAAAGAAATACAGTACTTGAGTACATGTACTTAGTTACTTTCCACCACTGATAAGATAGCACCATTTTTCTCTATTTGGTCTGTTCCCTATCAGAAGAGGGCTGTGATAGCTCAGAAACCAGCCTACCAGTGACATCATCGTTAGGCAGTTTTGGTCATTTTCAAGCAAAATCAAACTTTATTTCCTTTGTTTTTATTAATGCAAGAACAATGGCTTCCATTTCAGCACGCTAATTTCAGGACTTCCCTATATTCACATCTTGATACAACTTCAAGATGTGAAATATAGATGTGGAATATAGGCCTATACACTGATGTATTTGTACTGTACCCTCTTTCTCTTCAGTTGTTTAATCCATTTAGACCGGGAAAGAATCTCTGTAATTTCTTTGGCTATTCAAAAATAGCAGATCTACAAGCTCGTAACGCCCGCTCTATGAGCTTGTAGATCATGACATTGACATGACATTTGTGCATATCTTTGAATATATACAGTATATTTTATAAAGTGAACATTTGTAACTCAAATCCTCTGGGGATTCTACTTAATGTCTTGTAAATCCTACAGTTTTTTGAAAAACGTATGTTTCTGTATCAATGGTTCTCAAACTTTTTCATGTCAAGAACCCCCAAGATTATATGTATACCCCCAAGATTATAAGCTCATAGCGCGGCACCGAGTGCCACGGTATGAGCTTGTGTATCTGCTATTTTTCAATAGCCAGAGAAATCTAAAATGACACAGATGTCACTTTCTCTGTATGAATATATCTGTGTACTTGTATTGTATAGTATCCATGTCTGTTGTTCAAGTTTCATGGCGGGACCCCCTCGAAAATGAGATGCTGCATAGATAGGGCTATATCCCTTCAATAAAATGGGTGAAAATACCCCTATCGTGCAGGGTAGCTACACCCAGCAGACCAGAGCAAACGTTGACTGATCCATAATAAGGTCAGGAGTTCTCTGCCTGCTACACACAGCGCTGGAATCTGTTTGATGTAGCGGTGGCAGCGTGCGTGCGTGCGTGCGTGCGCGCATGTGTGCATGTGTGTGAACTTGTATAACTGTACTTGTGAGGACCAGATAGGTATATTGGAATAATACAAATAGACATTGTAAGGTCCAATATTTATTTCAGTGACCATGGGGCTAAAGAATGGCGTCACGCAGATACAGGAAGTAAACCGGAGATGGCAGGTCTCTCTTTTTTGTTTGTCTTGGGCCTAAATGTTTTGCAGGGTGCTGATTGGAGAGGAGAGGTAATGAGGGGAAGGGGAGACACCTGGCCACTATCTCCCCACGTATAAAGTATAAAAACACCTGCCCTTCCCTGCTTCATCCTCCTCATGCATGGAAGAGAACAGCAACGGCCACTTTGTGTTTGGTTGCATTTCTTAGTCTTAATTTGAGCAGCAATTTTCCCTGCCACTTTATGTAGGGACCTAATTGTTTTTGCTTTACCCTATATTTTCACCCTTTGTTAATAAAACATCACGTTTTTTTTGCGTATACCCTCTGTGTGTTTCCCCTTAATTTGTTGGGGCCCTATAGAGCTGTGGGTAGCGTGGTGCAGCGCAACGCGCTGTGAGCTTGTAGATCTGCTAGTAATACGTGTGCGTGTGTGTGTGTGTGTGTGTGTGTGGCCTCCATATGGGCTTGATTAGGCCTCGTCAACGCAGCCTGAGCCCTGCATGTTATGACAGCCAACCCACACACACACACGCATGCACGCACGCACGCACGCACGCACGCACACACACACTATGATGACATCTTAATCTTTTCCATGCAGGATCAATCCTCCAACATTACTCATAAGTCCAGTACAGTGTGACTGACAGTTTGAGCTTAAAACACCTTGTTTTATCACAGTGTGTAAACACATCCATTGTTGTTGGTTCTGGAAACGGTTTGAATAATCTTGAAGCACTTTTTATAAATATTATATCATCGGCGGAAACCCTGCATCTCCAAAATCGTTCCTTTTTTTTTTAAATAACATTTTTAAATTGTGAAAATAGCAGATCTGTAAGCTCACAACGCGTCTTGAGTTTGTATCGTCGATCTGCTATTTTCAGAACTTTTGTAAGACGAAATAAGAGGGCATTGATTTACGAAAAGAAACGTATAAAAAGTTGAAATATGGGGATACCTGTGTGATGTGATAGATGTATAAACCTGACAGGATTGTTGCTGCACTGTAAAGGACCAGGGGGGTCTGTGGGAACAGGGTGATGTCATAACAACCCCCCCCCCCCATACACACACACACACACGACCATGATGGAGTAATTTCTTTGCTCCGACATTGCGGACAGCTTATATGACATGTGTGTTGACGGCATGCAGGACACACACATCCCTTTGCGTGTTGAGCGCGTAGCGTGTGTCACAGCGGCCTGACACACGCATGCATCAAGTGCCCTGATGAACGTCGGCGTGTGATCTTCACAGAGGTGACCCGGTTGACCCCTGCCATTCCTCCGGAGTGACGTCCTGGCCATGTTTTTCTTGGCTTCACATTCTGCTGTTGGTCTTCATTAACGAGGAGTCCTGCACGCCATGCCAGCGGCACGGCAGGCCGCCCTGAGACACGCACCCCTTGCCGCGCCGCTCGTTGCGTTGTGGCACAAAACACGTGTTTTCGATTGCTTTTCCAAAAAAAGCTGAAACCTCTTATCTCCAGTCTATATTCTACTGTAGCCTTTTGTGGGTTTTTTTCGTAAATTAAGGGTGCAATCACACCGAACTGTGATTCTGCCTATGAGGGCGGATTCTGACAATGCTTTTCAATGGCAGAGCATTTTTTTTGCGGAAATCTTTAAATGGCAACAAACCACTCCATTCCCATTGAAAAGCACATGTCAGAAGCCGCCCTCATAGACAGAATCAAAGTTCGGTGTGCGACCGCACCCTAACGCCCAAAAGTAGCAGATCCGCAAGCTAAAAACAATAGCTACTTTTGCTATATATTTTTTTGAATCCTGAAAAGTAACAGTTTCCACCCGACAGAGACGATATATAATTATTACTATTTATTTTATAAAATTATTATTTTTGTCGCAACCAGGAGGCCGATTCTACCTGACCTGGCGGAGACCTGTGCTCCGAGGAACACTTTTTCTAGTTTATCTATCGCAAATTAGAAGTAGAATGTCAGTCACCAAAACCACCAGGGATGTTTGTTTTCAGTGTGCCTAACATGGTTCAAATTGAGTTTTAAGTTACAGTGGGTTTTACATAGGGTCAAATATCCTAATATAAAATCGAACAGACTGCCTGGGTTGTACACAGACGCCAGAGTAAAGTGACATCGCTGTGTACTATGAGGCCAGCCTTATGCAGCCTGCCATGTTTTTTTTTAACATGAACTGGAAAACAAAGACATCAAATCTGCCTTGATAATTGTATCTAAGTTTAGTTTTACTTTGTTTTCCCAGTGATGGAAGAAGTACTCACATGTTTTACTTAAGTAAAAGTATCAATACTGCAACGTAAATATGGCTACATATAAAATAAGTAGAAGTTCCGTATTCAAAATGTACTTGAGTAAAAGTGTGCAGAATGTCCCATTTCAAATTCAAAATGTATACAAATCTTTTGAAAATAGACGATCTGCAAGTTCACAATGTGGGAGCTTGTAGATCGGCTATTTTAAAATTTCCAAAATATATGGCTGAAGTGGTTAGTTTGTTTTGTAATCAAAATCAAAATCTACAAAGTAACTCAAGTTTTCATATAATTGTAGTGGAGTACAAGTAAAAGTATTGAAAATTGCAAATACTGAAGAAAGTTAAAAAATACCTCAAAATTCGTGATGACGTGATGACTCATCATGTTGTAATTTGCAATGTTAAACCCACAATCAATCCTCCAGTTCAAGGCAACACAGAAAGGGGGGAACTTTTTTCTTATTTCCACACAACTCCTTTATGCTATATTAATGACATAGTTAAATATTGAAAATGGGTGGATTTCCCCTTTAACTAAATGTATTTAGTTACTTTCCACCACTGATTGTTTATCACTTTTCTATGAAGCATGAGCTTCAAAATGTAGCCTTTGTGAGGCAGGATATGGCTGGCTGGTTTATTTCTGGGGACAGAAGGATTATGTAACAAGCAGTCTGTGGAATCGAGATAAACATGGCATGTATACAGTAGCTCACTTTCTCTATCCCCACTCTTTTCCATTGAAGGGAAATTGCAACCCCTTTATTAACAAGGAACTTCTGGAAGGAAGGGAGGAGTTTGAATTGTGTTTTCAATGTTAGACTTGTTTAAAAAACACACGTCCCCGCTTCTGTTTTTTGATTGATCGAATGCTTTATTAGCAAGATTTAAAGTACAGTACGGAAGTATTGATGGTGACTGATATGGTGACATATTGCCCTTGTAATGCAAGATTATTGAGTAAAAGTACAAAAGTATTGGTATCAAAATGTTCCAAAGTAAAAGTACTAAAATGTTTGAAAATAGCAGATCTACAAGATGTGAGCTTGTAGATCGGCTATTTTCAAATTGATTATTATTGCTATTTATTATTTTTGTAAATAGAAACAAAGAAAAAAAGATGAATCAGGGAGGTGTGTTTTAAGTAGTTATCTTGGAGATTGAAGTTCAAAGGTCGTATATAGGAAGGCGGTGTGTCTGATTAAATGAATATCAAATACCTAAATATTGAATCAAGCACATTATGGTGTGGTTCTCAAACTTTTTAGCTTGAGACTCAAAAGAGAATTTTGATGTCTCCCCGGGACCCAAACTACGGAAAATAGCCGATCTACAAGCTCACAATGTGTTGCTGCGTTGTGAGCTTGTAGATCTGCTATTTTCACTACTTCTTAAATTTAAAAAAAATCTTAAGTTTTAATTTAAGTTATTTTGCAAAATGTTTGAATTTGTTTATAATTCATTAAAATGTTTGAATTTGTTTATAATTCATTCAAATGTTTGAATTTGTTTATAATTTATTAAAATGTTTGAATTTGTTTATAATTCATTAAAATGTTTGAATTTGTTTATAATTCATTAAAATGTTCATTAAAATTTGAAATAATACAGGGACCCTTCTACGACCCAAACATAGAAAATAATCATATTTGAACTTGGGGACCCCCCACCCTGACAAGCACTTGGAATGCATTGGTATGAGTTGAGGCATTACACTTTGTATGACTCGGTTCCACAGATAAATATTGTGAAAACAGCCGATCTACAAGCTCTAACGCCTCGTGACAACGTTGCGAAGCGCTACGTTCTCACTTACAGTAACTGTCATCTGGGGACCCCCTAGAAAATCATGTGGGGACCAGAGCCACCGGTTGACAACCACTGCCTTACAGTCTGTTTAGTGCAGGGGTCTTCAACAGGGGGTCCGGGACCCCCAGGGGGTCCTCGGAGCTACTATAGGGGGTCCGCCAAATCTTTGTGTGATAGGAATTTGTTTTTTTACATTAACCACTTGAACCCTAGAATTCCTTTTCTGAGGGGAACATTAGCCGAAAATAGCAGATCTACAAGCTCTCAACGCCTCGCGCTGCGAGGCGTTGAGAGCTTGTAGATCGGCTATTTTTGGCAAAGAGGCTACAATATAGAAGGGGTCCCTGCCTCATCTCTCTCGCAGCTAGGGGGTCCTTGGCCTGAAAACGTTGAAGACCCCTGGTTTAGTGTGTTTGGTGTGAAGGCTGGGTCCTGTGGTTTGGTGAGAGTTACTTAACATGATGAATGTGCAGCTGCAGAGGAAGTCTTTGAAAAGATGGCAGAGGATGATGTATGACCCCTTCCTTTACATACATGTTATGTAAAGCCCCCATTATGCATTATTATTGATATTATTATTATATGCAGTGATGGAAGAAGTACTCACATCTTTTACTTAAGTAAAAGTATCGGTACTGCAATGTAGAAATGCTCTGTTACAAGTAAAAGTCCTGTATTCAAAATGTACTTGAGTAACTAGTAACTAAAGTTTTCAAATAATTGTAGTGGAGTACAATATTTGCAGGTGAGATGTAGTGGAGCAGAAGTAAAAGTATTGAAAATTGGAAACACTCCAGTAAAGTAAAAGTACCTCAAAATTAGTACAAGTACTTGAGTACAGTACTTGAGTAAAGTGTAGTTTCCTGAGGCACTACACCGTCTCTCTGCACTATATGTGTTTACCTTGCTTATCGTAAGTCGCTTGATTGATTGATGTACTTTATTTAGTAAGACATGAGAACAACAGTACATGGAAGGATAAGAGCGTCTGCTAAATGCCTGCATTGTAAAGTGTCACTTGGGCTGGCGTCTGGTGTAGTTTTGTAAAGGCACTAAAGTGCTCTGCTGGCTGGAGGTGTGACACTTCACCAACAGAGTGACACATGGCAGGTCACTCTTCAACCCGTCCATTTAGGAAACTCTTTGTTTACAGAAGACACTTATACAGTCTATGACGGTGCTGTTTGACGGTGTAAACCAATGGTTCCCAAGCTTTTTAGCTCAAGACTCAAAAGTGAAAATAGTGAAAATAACAGCTCTACAAGCTCACAGCAAAGTTTTTAATGTATTCTATTTTATTCATTTAATGGAATTTCTTCCATCCATTTGAAAATTATGAAATTATTTTTGACTGTTTTCAGGCCCTGTGACAGGGCAGTGAGAGGGGCCTGATGTGACTGGCCCTGACATCCCTGTGAGAGTCACAGTGATGTCAGGCCCTGTCACAACTGTCACACGTGCGAGTGTGACAGTTGTGACAGACAGACAGACAGACAGACAGACAGACAGACTTGACTTGACTTGAATATTTCCTTGACTAAAGCCCACCTTTGAAGTCAGCAGTCAGGAAAAAAATCGCTTCATCCATGATTCCGCTCCATCAATCACAATCAGCCATAATCAGATTGTGAAAGATGTACTTTTCTTTTGTCTCGTCTGTGAAGCAGCGGCTCTAACCTGCATTTATTAGTCTAGACTCTGGAATACATCAGCATAGGTACAGTATGACGTCTGGAGATGGAAAGAGAGCCTCAGAATCCTGAATAAACAATGAGCTCTTGTGTGAAAATGTAATTGTAAGAGGTAAAGTGGTGATAAGTAACTAAGTACATTTACTTAAGTAAGAATTTAAGGTATTTTTACTTTACTGGAGTATTTCCAGTTTTCAGTACTTTTACTTCTACTCCATTACATCTCAGAGGCACATATTGTACTTTTACTCCACTACAATTATTTGAAAACTTTAGTTAGTTATTTTGTAGATTTTGACTTCAGCCCTATTTATACAGTATTCCAGCTGTTTGGAAAAGCCGATCTACAAGCTCTCAACGTTGTGAGCATGTAGATCTCAAATTTTCATTTTGAAAAACTGAAATATGACATTCTGCATAATGAGTACTTTTACTTTTGTACTTAGCAATACTTTCGTGCTTTTGCTCAAGTAAAAAAAAAAAAGAATTCCGGACTTTTACTTGATACTTTTACTTAAGTAAAACATACACACAGTGTGTGTGTGTGTGTGTGTGTGTGTGTGTGTGTGTGTGTGTGTGTGTGTGTGTGTGTGTGTGTGTGTGTGTGTGTGTGTGTGTGTGTGTACATGCGTGCAGGGGAGGTGGGGTGGTTGGGCTTTCCATGTATTGAACTTGAAAATAATCAAATTATCTCTAATTGCAGGATAATAAATTAACCATATTTTTCCAGTGTTTTGACATACATGCGGGAGGGAAACTAAGCTCAAGGTATGCGACATCAGCTACAGTGTGTGTGTGTGTGTGTGTGTGTGTGTGTGTGTGTGTGTGTGTGTGTGTGTGTGTGTGTGTGTGTGTGTGTGCGTGTGCGTGTGTGTGTGGGTGTGTGTGTCAGGACACAATGAGAGCACTGTTTGCTCTCCTTGTGTGACCTCTGCAACAAGGTCATGATTGACAGGCTCGTCGGTTCAGATTTCTGGATGGAGAGTGTATGGTAGGAATGCTCTCATTGGATGGAGAGTGTATGGTAGGAATGCTCTCATTGGATGGAGAGTGTATGGTAGGAATGCTCTCATTGGATGGAGAGTTTAAGGTAGGAATGCTCTCATTGGATGGAGAGTTTAAGGTAGGAATGCTCTCATTGGATGGAGATTGTAATGTATGCTCTCATTGGATGGAGACTGTAAGGTAGGAATGCTCTCATTGGGTGGAGAGTGTTAGGAAGGAATGCTCCCATTGGGTGGAGAGTGTAAGGTAGGATATTCTCATTGGGTGGAGGGTAGGTAGGAATGCACTCATTGGATGGAGAGTGTAAGGTAGGAATCCTCTCATTGGATGGAGAGTGTAAGGTTGGAATTAGTTGCACCCCTATCTGAAAAAAAAATCTGTTTTGGAAAAATAGCACATTTAAAAAACTGTAGCAGATTTACAAGCTCACAACGCGTCAATGCATAATATGAAATGAGGTTAAAGTGGTTAACTGATTGTATGATGCTACATTAACTAATTTAGCTAGGGACCCCCTGAAACCCCCTCACCTGGGGGGTCCCCGTACCCCACTTGGGGCACCACTGGTGTAAGGAATGCTGTCATTGGACCACAATGGAAACAAGTCCCCAGGCCTTTTTTCGTGTTATCCTTTTAGACTGTACGTCGTGTTGTTTACATTTCTGACTAATAAAGTATTCAATCAATCAATCAATTGGAATTGTCTGTCTGTCCCCATCTGTCTCACTCACACTCGCACGCTCAACTTCAAATGTAGCTCTACAGGTGTAAAGAAGTGGGTGAAATTAGTTGCATAACTTTTGTTGTTTTCTGAAAGAGAAAAGAAAAGAAGAAGGATGGGGGAATAGGGAGAGCTATATGGCTATCTTCATATATACACATAACATAAACCAACAGGGACAATATGTACGTGAGACATAAGGTGCGAGGTGGTAACACTTTGGCGGGTCCACATTACCAGCAGGTATGTAGGCCTACAAGATATTAGACCAGGGGTCTTCAATGTTTTTCAGACCAAGGACCCCTTAGCTGAGGGAGAGGTAAAGCAGGGTCTCCCACCACATTTTGTATACAATTGTGTTGCAGGCTAGATCTACAAACTCGCAACGCGTCGCAAGCGATATCTGCTTTTCTGCAACTGCCCCCCCACCACCCCCCATCACAGGGGATTTGGCGGCCCCCTTGTAGTAACTCTGAGGACGCCCTAGGGGCCCTGGACCCCCTGCTGAAGACCCAAGGATTAGACATTAAGGTGCAAAAGAGTATCCACACATTGTCAAGTTCACATAGAATGGCAGTCCACACACACACACACACACACACACACACACACACACACACACACACACACACACACACACACACACACACACACACACACACACACACACACACACACACACACACACACACACACAGTTTTGATCCCAGCATGGTGGCTGGCAGCACTTTATCACCTGTCGTCCGTCGACATGGCAACGCATTCCTGTCACACTCATCTGTATCAGTCTGTATGGTGGCTGCACACACACACGCTTCAGTGTCCATGTGCGGCGGCACGGGGGGGAGGGGGGCTAACCATGGACACCTGTGTTCAGTGAGGGTACAGCCCACATGGACAGTTGGACACACACACGCACGCACGCGCGCGCGCGCGCGCGCGCACGCACGCACGCACACACACACACACACACACACACACACACACACACACACACACACACACACACACACACACACACACACACACACACACACACACACACACACACACACACACACACACACACACACACACACACACACACACACGTTTGTACTGCTATACTTGAGAGGACTCTAATGCCAACACCTAAACCTAACCTCTAAATGTCTAACTCTCACCCCAAAGCACAACCTTTTTTCACCATAAAACAACCATTTGGGGAGCTGAGGTCTTGAGGACGAGGAAAATTATCTATTTCTCAAATTGTTGTACACTTGTGGGGACATTAAGGCCTTCACAAGTATAATGATACAAGTGCACGCACGCATGCACGCAGACTACAGCCCTCATGGACACGGCGGTACTGAATGTTCCAGGTTTGATATGTACTGTACATGTACAGTATGTGTGCTGGGGGGCCCCTGCATTGGGGGCCCCTATGGTGGTGGTGACGGTCTTCTAATCCCTGCATGTGTGACGCTGTGCTCTAGTGGAGCAGCACATCGCCTCAGTCTCATGATCTGTGACGGCTACTAAAAGCGTCACACATGGGCTGTAGGTCTGTAGATCTGGGGGGGGGGGGGGGGGGGGGGGGGGTTTACGGTTCCTGAAGCTTCACACTTTTTCTTTATTTACCCTGGGGAGGTTCGCTGAGAATTCTCTTTTTCAGGAGTGCCCTGCTTCACACTCACACTTATTAAAAACTGGGAGCTTACCAGTACAACCACAGTCTTATACTGTGGGCCAGATATGTATTTGGCCGCAGACCCCCATTTGAAAATATTATGTGCCAGGGACCTCCAGAAGTAAATATTTGAGTTAAAAATGTTCACTTTGAAAAATATTGATTCAAAGATTTGCAAAAAAAAAAATCACTTCCCAACACAGATCTTTTTTTCCCGGCCCGGGGAATCGAACCAGGAACCTTTCAGCTCGCTCCTCTAACCTTTAGGCCACCGCTGCCTCTAATAATACATGGCCAAGATCTGTTTTCCTTTTTTTCCCTCTCCCTTCTGTCCTGAGCATTCATGTGCCGTGGCCGTTTTCACCCGGGTGGGGATTGATGAAACGCAGCTGTCAGGACCAGGTGTGTCTGATGTGGGAAATGATTATGAACAGTGTGATTAAACAAAACGGAGCTAGCAGGGATTTTCATTCCAGTGGTGTCGGGTGCGAAGGGGCATTACATTTAGTTTGACTCGGTTCCACAGATAAACATTGTGAAAATATCCGATCTACAACGGGAGGCGTTGTGAGCTCAGACTTCCTTGTCTGAGGAACGGCCACTTTGGCTCGAAAACGTTTACATTTTACGCTTTTGGGAGCATGCCAGCATTGGTTCTCAATGCTGGCATGCCCCAGGGGTCCTTGGGGGGTTCCAGGGGGTTTCCCAGCAAAAGTAGTTCAACCACACGTTGGCTATTCAAAAATAGCAGATCTACTCAAAGAGTGAATGCTTCCCAATAAACAGCTTGGCCCTCCAAATTCCAGAAACATGTCTTCCTTTTAAAATGTCTAAAAACTATTTCAAATATTTAGGTGTGAATATCTGTAGACATTTATCAGACCTTTACAAAAATAACTTCCCACCTCTAATGGACAAGCTTAAATTGGATTTGGAAAGGTGGAATAGCTTACATATAACCCTTTCCGGGAGAGTAAATTGCATCAAAATGAATGTGCTCCCACGCTTTCTATATCTTTTTCAAAGCCTGCCAGTCTTTTTACCCAAATTCTTCTTCGGAACAGTAGATAAACTAATTTCATCCTTTTTATGGAAAGGTAAAATTCCTAGGATAAGGAAGGAGTTCTTACAGAGGCATAGTACTGAAGGTGGATTATCTTTGCCTAATCTCAGAAATTATTATTGGGCAGCCAATATACACAAAATGATACTTTGGATACAGGATCCTACACTGACCTGGTGTGACCTTGAAGCTAAATCATGTCCTACCACCTCATTTCTAGCCTTACTTACATCTAAATTACATATTCAACCTAAACCATTCTCAGCTAATCCAATTGTGGTCTCTACCTTAAGAATCTGGTCTCAATTCAGATTTGCCCTTGGACTCAGAGGAATGTCTAACCATAGTCCTATTCTGAACAACCAACTTTTCTCCCCACCCAAGAATGATGCAGCCTTTTCTTTGTGGCAGAGAGCAGGCCTTGTTAAGTTAAGGGATCTTTATATAGACAATATATTCTGTAGCTTCAGCGAACTGTGGGAAAAGTTTAACCTCCCAAATTCTCATCTGTTCCGATATTTCCAGGTTCGAAACTTTGTGAAAAATAATAACTCCTCCTTTCCAAATGCTATCCCCAACTCTTTAATTGACACAGTTTTGGACATCTCCGATCTCTGATGGGGAAAGGTTTAATTTCAAAGGTTTACACCTCAATTTCTACTCATACAGTCATTTCTTTGGACAAAATTAAAACAGATTGGGAATATGAACTGGGCAGGGTTATAGATGATGAACTTTGGGAGGAGGCTTTAATGAGAGTGAATGACAGTACATCATGTGCTAGGCTGAACCTAATACAATTTAAAGTGTTGCACCGTATTTATTTTACTAATCTTAAACTTTCTAAAATATACCCAAGTATCACAGATTCCTGTAATAGATGCCATATGTCGCCAGCAAATATAACACACATGTTTTGGTCTTGTCCCCGCCTACAAGGCTACTGGACTGCCATTTTTAAACATCTTGCTGAAGCTTGGAACATAGAGTTGTCACCGGGCGCAGAGATGGCGTTGTTTGGAATTTGCCCAGATCATCAACATATTGGAAGGGGTATGAAGCAGAATCTTGCCTTTATATCTTTAATAGCAAGAAGAAGGATACTACTGGAGTGGAAGTCACTGGCCCCTAAAGCATCTGTATGGCTTAAAGACCTCATGATGTACCTAAATTTGGAGAAAATTAAATTTAATCTGAGAGGATCACCGGGAAAATTCGATCAGGTTTGGGGCCCTATGATTAAATATATAACTAAATTAAAGACGTTACAGGACAGATAAAGCAAACACCGCCATCGACACGTTGACAAGCTCTAGGTTAATACATGCTAAAGGAAGAAAAAAACGGATTCCTACTTTTCTTTTTTTTGTATACACTCCAAATGTACCATGGGGAGGGCTAGGAGGGGTAGCGAGGGAAATCATAATACATATGAATTGATTATTATTTATTTGTATTTTTATTTTGAGTTAAGTGTATGTTACATGTCTGAATGTTGTATGTGGGATTGGGGCGGGGGGTAGATGTAAGGGCAAAAAAAAAAAAAAAAAAAACTTTTGACATCCTATGGCAACTGTATTCCCATGTATGCACTGGTCAAAAGCAATAAATACACAAAAAAAAAAAATGAAAATAGCAGATCTACAAGCTCGCAGCATCACTTCGTGCGGTGCTGCGAAAATCTGCAATTTTTGAAATGTTTCTAAAAATATTGAAAATGTTTGGAAACTTTTGAATCATTTAGATTTATTTTTCAAACATCTTCTCTTCTGGGGGTGTCCCTGACACAAAACCTTTTCAGATGAGGGTCCACGGACAAATACATAACAATTAGGGGGTCGGCGGCATGACTTTTCTTTTTAGAACATTACAGTGTAGTGCAGGAGTCTTCAACAGGGGGTCCGGGACCCCTAGGGGCAGGGGCGGACTGGCCATTTGGCGTACCAGGCAAATGCCCGGTGAGCCGTTGGGCCAGTGGGCCTCTTTTTTTTTTTTCTTTTTTTTTTTTGAAAAATATTTTCGCTCCCGTTTTAGGATTATTACGGTCATTTCCGGGTCGCACGGCCCAATTATTAGTTACGTTAATGTTTGGGCTGGGATGCTTTCCAGCAGGGGTCTCAGTGCGGCTGCAGAGTTCATGTGCAGGGCAGGGCCCCCCCGTTGACAAAACGCTCCCCCAGTTGACAAAACGGCCCGGGGGGTGGTGGGCCGGTTCGGACCAAAATGCAAGGGCTGGATTTTGGTCCCAGTCCGGCCCAGGTTGGATTTGAACCGGTAACCTTCTGGTTGCAAGTGCTGTATCTAAAACAATGCACCACAGAGGTTCTCGCTTGTTCTGTTAACTTAGCCTGCCAAAGTTTGTACTTTTTTCCCTGGATTCCTTGGGTCATGACGCAACCAGGGTCCAGGCACCCTGGTTGAAATCCCTTAACAGACACCGTGCCGCGGGTTCGCGTCCCGTTCCCGACGGCCTTTGCTGCGTGTCTTCCCCCATCTCTCTCCCCATTTCCTGTCAGCCTACTTTCACTATCCCTCTCCCAATAAAGCTATAAAAAGCCACAAAAAAAATCTTAAAAAAAAAAAAAAAGATTTCCCGCCATTTTGAATTTTCTGCAAAACACACTTTTAGCTCCTCCTCCCACATATTTTGTCCAAATCTCACAAAAATCGGTATATCTCTGGACCCATGCGATAAACATCTCCAAGCAGAATTTTGATAGTCCTTACGGTTCGTCCTTAAATGGCTTCCAAAGTTAGGGGGAGGGGCCCGTTTTACAAACAAGGCCAAAAATCACAAACAAAACCTCCAGTCAATCCCAAATTTGAATCACATGTCAAGGGTGGTTTACTCAACGGATCCCCAAAAGCATTTCCACTTTGATCCATAGGGGGCGCCACAAATGCGCAAAATGTAACCGTTTGATGCAAAAACATTATTTCGGGGTGGATCGATCCTCTCAAAATGATACGCAAGTGATCTCATGAGAGACGTGACAATGTAATTGGCGCAGCCTCCGACAGTATTCCTCCCAGCGTATTCCTCGAGTCCCGGCGGCCGCAGCCCGCGACCGGCGTCGGCGCAACCACACTTTGCAATTGCCCTGAATTGCGACGCGTCTAGTTAGCATTGTATTTGAATTTAACTCTACTTTCTGTGCTTTTTTTGCAAACTGCTAAACAAAGTATTCAATAAATCAATCAAACCAAGGCGTCCGCCCAAAGATCTTTTAGGAGCATGCGCACGGCCATGCATCGATTAAGAACAACCCTTAAAGGGCAAGACCACTGTGGTAGAGGTTTAGGTTGTGTAGTTGTTACCTTGCCATGATGGAACTCCAAAGGTGGACAAGAAATGTAAAATAATTGTTCCAGTGATTAGAAATTGATAATTGAAAATATGTTTATGTTGGATCAGAACCCTACAACATACCAGACCTGCTCGAGTGATGTCCTGACACTCAAGGTTCCTTTTGCGCAGACAGAGTTAGGCAAGACAGCATTTTCTGTCAGTGCTCCATCTGCCTGGAATGAGCTCCAGAGGTCCTTGAAAATCAAATCACTTCAATCCTTATAGGTTATTTCAGGGAAATGGTTTCCAATATTTTTGTTCAGAATTGTAACTGCTTCATTTGATTATTTAATTTTGGTATATCTGTTCTAGTTCTCTCTTTTAGTTTGTGCTTCTGTATTCTGATTCAATATTCATATTTTTTATGTTGCTGTATGTGAAATGAATGTCCATTCCTGTTGATTACTGTGTGCTGTATCTCGGCTACATTGAAAATGATGGCCTGCCCCTCAACTGTACTCCAAGTTGAAATAAAGGCTATGATGATGATGATATAGGTGTCTATATTGTAAAAGAAATTCCAACGATATAAAATGCAATTCCAATTGGTATTAATGAAGGGGGGAAATAATTTACCTAAATAACGTTTAAGTTTAAGTGTTACCATCCACAAGTTTCCTAGG
This sequence comes from Gymnoscopelus microlampas, assembly GCF_963454915.1. Taxonomy (NCBI): domain Eukaryota; kingdom Metazoa; phylum Chordata; class Actinopteri; order Myctophiformes; family Myctophidae; genus Gymnoscopelus; species Gymnoscopelus microlampas. Next base: position 11,860,444 of record NC_139952.1, on the reverse strand, counting down.
GCGTTGTGGGCATCACTTCCTGTCGATTTGATCCAATCAAATCCATGAGAAGGATTTGTGTATAAAACTTTAAAATTATGATCTGTTATCTATGGAGTTTGAACACAGGACCTTTGGACATGAAGAGACTAGAGAGCATCTAAACACAGTGAGCTATTATTTTGCTTGCTGTGTCTCTAAAGTCAAATAGATTAATCACACACACAAAAAAGCCTATAGAAGCTTGTTACCATAGTGCTGTCTCCATATTCAAGCATCTAAACAAGGAACAAAAACAAAAATAAAAAAATTAACTGCATATCTTGATATATTTAGTTTGTTGTTAGTTAAGATATTAAGACCGGGAACGCATGTGTGTCATTTTTAGATGTCTTTGGCTATTCAAAAATAGAAGATCTACAAGCTCATAGCATGGCTATGAGCTTGTAGATCTGCTATTTTGAAAAATCATGACCATCTTTGAATATACATTTTTTAAAGCAATCATTTGTAAAATATGTTGTTCCAGGGGACAAATAAACCGGTCTTAATGGGTCAGGGTGGCTCACGGTGATAGGACACTGTCTACATAATCCAAAGCTTGTGGGTTCAAATCCTCCTCCTGCATATCTGAAGCATGTGTTGAACACTGACATCCAGGAACCACACTTAAATGTGTCGAGGTGCCGTAAGGAAGTGGATAGTTGGTGGACACCTCTGTGGGCTTTGGCACAGAAAGCCACACGGCGACCAGGGCCACAGGTTCAATTCCCATTTCTGCAAGCAAGGCCACAAGTTCAAGTCCAGCCTATAGCACCGGCACCGAAGCCAATACTCATGGATGTACTCAGTACAGTGGGGGCGTTGTTTCCACACAGTAGGCCTACAAGTGGGTGTTATGGCAAAATAAACAACACCCGCTTGAACTTTTATGAAAAACAGTGACTTGTCATCATGGACAGACTGGAAAACTGCTGTTTGGACGCCATCTAGTGTCCATCATCAGACACTACATGTGTAGGGAGATTATTATGGATCTATAAATCAGTTCTCAAACTTCTTCATGTCAAGCACCCCCACATTAATGTATGCATTTGGCCACGGACCCCCATCTGAGAATATGTTGTGCCAGGGACCCCAGAAGAGAAGATTTATGTTAAGAAATTCAACATTATTCAAACTTTTCCAAACATTTTCGGGATTTTTCAAAACATTTCAAAAATTGCAGATCTACAAGCTCACAGCAAGCCACGAAGCGACGCTGTGAGCTTGTAGATCTGCTATTTTTGAAAAGCCAAAGTATAAAATGTGGAGCTTTCTGACTCCACACAGGTGTAGATGGTTTAGTGTTGATGATGACTGATAGCAGTCTGGGGATCAACATCCGGTCAGAAAACAGAAACGGAAATGGTGCGTCTATGTCTTGTTCAGCGCACCGGATCCAGTAGGCGGGGCTTTGGACCGGATGTGATACGGGTTTAAATTGGACGCAAGCGCACAACGCCTGCTTGATTCGAAAAGTTTGGCGTGAACCATGCCACTGTGCTCTGTACAAGGTAACTAATGTTTGATTTATATCAACATGACACGTTTTTATCCACTAATATTTAACACAATTATTATTTAAGCATTCGAGGTGTTTGTTAGGACTGTGAATTATTATGACACCAAACATGGACAAATATAAGAAATAGCCTATTGTGTTTTATAACCGAGAGAGAAAATGCATCAAACTAGTCATTTTTATCGAGTCTTGACTTTTACTTCATAGATATAATATGCAAATGTATAAATCGATTCATTCATCTATTAGCCTATAGTCTTGATTCAAGGCTGTAGCGTCAAACATACATATTTGTTCCAAATGATCACAACTTTGTCACCTAAAGTTTAAACGTTAAACCACACTCACTGTGAGGTTTGTAGATCTAACCCCGCCATATATACATTAATGTGCGTTTATAATCTATTTTAGCCTTGGAACAAGACGGTCAGGGATTTTATTGATGGTGATCGAGTCTGATGTATGTTAGTAGTTTTGAACGGCTCATAAATCCCCATAAATGAACCCAATCCAACACCTAAAGTGTTTAAACAAAGACACGGATGTAACTCGTCCATACGGGTCTGTTGTGTTCCGTAATATTACGTTAAATTGAATAAAGACGCGTTTTAATCCCGTGTGTGTCGGAACGCAGTTCTATTTCCACATTTACATGGAGTGTAATACCGGCGTTCACTTGCTGCAACAGTTCCACTTACACCCATTGAATGATACAGTGATGTTCAGACAGACCAGATTGATACATTTATTCATTGAATAATACGGAATATTACTGAACATAAAGGGTCCGTATGGTGGGATAACATCTCTGCCTTTGAGATAAACACTTTATATTTAGAATTGATACATTTTATGGAGATGTTTGAGACTTTAACATGGAACTAACTACAAACACCATTTTGGAGAGTTCAAGAATGTCATAGATGAGATTATAATAATAATAATGTTTTATTTGTGCAGCACTTTTCACATTTCATACTTGTCATAAAATATCTAGAACAAAACAAATGTAAAAGCCTAAGGATAGGATAGATAACAGAGCTAAGTTGTAACATAACACTCAGGCAGGAGAATAAGTAATCTAAACTAAATATCGATATCAAACTCGATAAGAAGAAATCTGAGTCTTGATCCAATGCTAAAATGAAACTATAATATAGTCTTTATCGGCAGGAAACCTCAGACTGTCCAAAACTGTTACTTTTCAGGATTCAAAAATGGCAAAAGTAGCAGATCTACAAGCTCAAACCGTGTTTTGTGCGTTTCAAGCTTGTAGATCTGCTACTGTTGATGCTTTTATGCCACGCTGTAGTATGATCAAGTAGGACGAGAGGTTGAACCACTTTAACCATTATCTTATGCTTTGGGCTATTCAAATAGCAGATCTACAAGCTCATAGCGTGGCACCGAGTGCCACGCTATGAGCTTGTAGATCTGCTATTAAAAAAAAAAAAATCATGAACATTTTTCAAAATATGTTTTTAAGATTTACATTTTTAACTCTAATATTTGATTCTGGGGGATTCTACAAATGTCTTCTAAATCATAACAGTTTTTTGAAAAGAACTTATTTTGCTATAATCAAACTTTTTCATGCAAGGACAAGGACCACCCAAAATGATATGTATTTGGCCGTGGACCCCCATCTCAAAATGTTGTTCCAGGGACCCCCCAGAAGCAAAGATTTGAATAAAATAAATATGCACATGTTCACGATTTTTCAAAAAATAGCAGATCTACAAGCTCATAGCGCGGCACTCGGTGCCTCGCTATGAGCTTGTAGATCTGCTATTTTTGAATAGCCAAAGTGTAAGATAATGGTTAAAGTGGTTACGCTAATGCGTTCCCGGCCTTAAAGGGTTAACACTATAGCATACATGGGCAACTGGCGGCCCGGGGGCCACATGCGGCCCTCACCTTCACTTAGTGCGGCCGCAGGTTAATAGTGATATATTATTGATTTCAGCTGTTCCAATTCCAAACATGCAATCATGACCCGCTTTAATTACTTCAGTCTGATATTATTAGTTTAATGACTGTCCAATGTATTTGTATTTAAGTTCATAAAGTTAACTTAAGTATAACTAAATGTATTTGAAATTAAATAAAAAATATACGTTTCAGGATTCCAATTAAAAAATACCAAAAAATAATTAAGGATTCCGAGATAGCAAAAATAGGATATCTACAAGCTCTGAGCTTGTAGATCAGCTATTTTTTTTTCTGTCCGACAGTAACAATATGCAATATGTCCCTCTGGAGTGAGTGTGGAAATATAGTGGCCCTCTAGTCTACATCATCAAAGTTGCATCACCCCTGCACTATAGCCTACTTAAAAACTCGATTTTCTATTATTGTTTTTATTATAAAATATATTAATGTAATGTTGGTGTATATCTGTGTCTTGCAGGTTAATCATGTGGTGACCTTCTGCAGAGTGGACTAAATCTACTTCATACAGTGAGTTGAAAACGCTGAGTCATGGCTTCTAGCTATGACTCAGTGTTTGACTCGCTGTATGAATGCTTCAGGGAAGGTTCAAAGGATGGATGGAGTCATCAGGAGATAGCTGGTAATAGAGTGTCTGTAACTCAGGACAAGGGGCAGGAAGATGGAACCTCGACAACGCAGCAACGAGCCCTGAGAGCTGAAACGTATAACGGTGCCAACGAACGCTCTCCGTTGGAGATACAAGGCGTACGGTGCTCGGGACGTGGTGCCATACAACCTACGCGGCTCTATTAATACCAGCTATCTTCAACCACGCGGCGGGAGGCCCCGCACGGTACGTACCTGGATCACACCTGGCCAGCAGTGGTGGAAAGAAACTAGGTGCATTTACTTGAGTACTGTATTAAGTGCAATTTCAAGGGATTTGTACTTTCCTTGAGTATTTCCAAATTTCAATACTTTTTACTTTTACTCCACTACATCTCGGATCCAAATATTGTACTTTTTACTTCACTACATTTATTTGAAAACTTTATTTTAGTTACTTTGTAGATTTTGACTATAATTACAAAAAATGTATTAACCACTTCAGCCATACATTTTGGCCATTTGAAATTAGCCGATCTACAAGCTCACAATGCGATGCGACTCATTGTGAGCTTGTATATCGGCTATTTACAAAAGATTTTAATATATTTTGAAAACTTGTGAAACGGGATATTCTACATAATGAGTACTTTTCATTTTTGGTACTTCAAGTACATTTTGATACCTGTACCTTTGTACTTTTACTCAAGTGAATTTTGAATTCTGGACTTTAACTTGTAACGGAGTATTTCTACATTGCAGTAGTGATTTACTTAAGTAAAAACAAATCAGTATTTTCTTCCACCACTGCTGGCCATTATAAACTAGGGCTGTGTCACCATTACAAAATGGAAGTTGACGATTCATTGTCACATGATTGATTGTGATCAAAGATTTAATTGTGTTTGACGTTGAGCATTGGAACATTATGAATACAAATGTAATTTATTTTTGGCTTTTAGGGCTTCGTAAACAAAAGTTGCACAAGGTAGATATGACACATAATATACATCATTTAATTACAAATACATTCATAGTGGAATTAGCAGTGGAAATAGCCAATCTACAAGCTCAAAACGTGTCGCATCGCAACACGTTTTGAGCTTGTAGACCTGCTGTTTCCACAAAATGTTTGAAAATATATGAACATTTTTAACATGGTAATGATTATGGCGATTATGCAAAACATAATTGTAAATTCAAATAATTGCAATTAGGCTATTACGTAATAATTGTGACCGGTCTAGTATAAACCCTAGGGTTTTTATACTCATGGTAACTGATGGCTGATATCAGACATCACTTTGAGAGCCACTGGTCTAGCGGCTGAGAGCTGAGCCAAGACGTCTGTGGTTTTATTTTCAAGCCGAATCCCAACCCTCAACATTCTGCCTCCTCCACTGTTATGGAGAAATTGGTGACCTGACAAAAGATGTGTCCATCGTGTCCATCACATGTCAAACATCCAAAGTTAAATCACTGCTGTTAGTTTATGAACAGAGTTGCTCTGTTCATAAACAAACGGTTGTCATTTACATTTGGACATGGTGATGCTTTTGTGAAGTCCACGAGATGGTCGCATGTTTTCTGAAGGTCACCAATTTCACTGTAACACACAACCATGCTGGAGGTAGGAGGCACAAACTGGAGTTTTGGAATCAGCGGCCATATTGGAAATAAATCGGGCCTCTTCCTCACTTCCCTTCACAGGTGTTACGATGATGCTAATGAAGGCTCTGTTCCAAATGGACCCTTACGGGTGTGTAACTCTTGAGTGTACAGATGGAAACAAATTACAGGTCCATTTGGTTCCATTTGTACACTCTCAGAGTTATGGGTGTCCTTTGAGAACCACTGTGCTACACTAAATAGAACAGAGCCTTCATTTGTATCATTGGTAACGTGGTAATGTGAAGGAAGTAAGGAAGATGCCCAATCCTTGGCCAAATGAATATTCATGTGGGGGTCCTTGATATGAAAACATTTGAGAGCCAATGTCTTTAGTTGTTTCTGAAACTTGATGAAATGATAAGCATCGTAGACTTTACTTGAACATGGTGTTTGATACAGGAATAGACGGCACCTCTTTGCTAAATTGGCAATGTTTCTCCCAAAATGTAAAGCAAATGAAGAATTTGCTAAATGTTCTTAAAGCAGGGGTCTTCAACAGGGGGTCCGGGACCCAGAGTTACTACAGTGGGTCCGCCAAATCTTTTTTACATTAACCACTTGAACCCTAGCATCCCTTTGCTGAGGAGAACTTAAGCCAAAAATAGCAGATCTACAAGCTCACAACGCCTCGCGCTGCGAGGCGTTGTGAGCTTGTAGATCGGCTATTTTTTAGCAAAGAGATATAGGTGTAGACGGGAAAAAAGAGCAGCAAAAGTTTATCTCAAACACAATTTTATACAATATAGAGGGGGTCCCTGCTTCATCTCTCTCTCAGCTAGGGGGTCCTTGGCCTGAAAACGTTGAAGACCCCTGTCTTAAAGGGATAGTTTAAAACACTTTTTCCTATGGATTAGTCACCCCATGGAGACTTGAATTCATGGATATGTTTTTGTTTTGTCTCATTCCTAAACCAATAATTTGATGACTGGCAGCGGTTCCGGTAGGAGACACAAAAAAAAAGATACATTAGCCGGTAGGAGACGGGAATCTAATTATTGGCATAGGAATGCGACAAAAACAAATCCATGAATTCAAGGCTTCATGGCGTGTGCAATTGATAGAAAATAAGTCATTTTGTGGGTGAACTACTCCTTTAAGTTACTTAATTACTTACTTTGAGGAATAGGAATGGCCAATTACACATTGAAGTGCCCACTTTTCCCAGGTGCCCACTCTTGTAGTTACAAAAGTGTTGCTTTATTTTCAGACATGTTCAATGTTCATGTACAATACAATTTAAATCCTTAATCGCAATTATCTGTGACAATTACTCAAGTAAAATGCCATAATGGTGACACAGCCCTGTCAGTGACCAGCTTATGGCTCTACAGACCATCTTGGCTTCCAAAATGTCACCCTGTAAGGCCTGCTCAACTCAACGTTTTTGTTTTCTTTTTTGTGTCTTTACAGAACACGAAGATGACAAGAAGACGTCCGTAAGTGAAGATGGCAGGAAGGTAGGAACCTTTTGATTGCAGCTGCTGCTTGTTAAGGGGGCTACATGCTACCATACCATGTATGTGGTCATTTGCGTCGTCTATCGTTTCACGTCATTTGCATCGCGTCATTTGTGGGTAAAGCTTCATCACGTCGGTCCACATCACATAGGACCATGTGCCTTTCTGTGATGTGGATTTATGTGATTTTATTTATTGTTTCACGTCATTTGCGCCCAAAGCTTTGATCACATCGGTCCACATCACATACGACCATATGTGGTCGTAACTTCTCCTCTTTTTCTCTATTCTTTGCTTTAATAAAGCAATAACAAAATTATTTGTTTTTATTTACTTTTGTGTCTGAGTTATTTGATCGATTTTTTATTTTTGTCTTTCCTTCTTTTCACAAACACATTTCTTTCTTCTTGCCTGTCTATTGCACTAGTTCTTCACTAGTGGTTTGTGTGTACAAATGTATGTGATGTGGAGCTATGTGATTTATATCTGGTATCATTATGGTAGCATGTAGCCCCATTAACACTGTGTTTACAGTCATCTATGCTGTAGGTCTGTGCAAACTAAAAGAGAAAGCAAATGATGTGCGCTGTGTCATTTGCTTCTTTCTTAGTGTTTTTTTTATTTCATTTGCTGTTTGAGTCGTGGCTGCTGTTCAAGGTAAGTGATAGTAGTGACACGGTCTATCATTGGTTGTCGGGCAGAAACCTATATATATATATCTATATCTATATCTATATATAATTATTATTTATTTTGTCGTAAAGACATTTCTTTACTTGGTCATACCGTGTGACAGTGTCACACACTAAAGCAGTACAAACAGCCGATCTACAAGCAAAGATCATGATAATTACATTGGATCCATTGGAACACTAGTTATTTTGTGTCCATTTTAAAAAGTAATAATTTTGGACATACAAGGTTTCTGCCTGACCTCCATACTTTAACTTCCCCTCTTTTCTCTTCATTATTTGCTTGAATAAAGTTATAACTTTTTTCTTTTCTAGTGTGTCTGAGTGGTTTTTGTGTGTACAAATGGAACCAAATGGACCCGTCTCTGGTCCATTTGGTTCTATTTGTAGTACTGACAGTATACGTATCCAGGCTGTTTATGTAATGACAGGGTACAGTATATGTAGGCCTACGCTAAGCTGTATAATATAGTGACAGAGTACAGTATATGAATACTAGGTTGTATAATATAGTGACAGGGTATAGTATATGTGGCTCTTGGTCACATAGCAAACTCACATAGTTAAACCTATTTGTGCTTTATCTATTTTTGATAAAGTTAAAAATATAGCTTTTTTTGCCCTGTCATAGTATCAACTAAACATTTTTTTAGCTTTAACTGTAACATTTGCACTATCAGCGCCGCTTGCGTTGCGTCATTTAACGGGTGGCGGGCCAGCGGTTTGCGTCGTTTGCGTTCAATGCCCGTCATTCGTGAAGAATATGTAAGGGACTGGACCAGTGTTTTTTATTATTGGGTCACGGCCAGCGTTTGTGTGATTTATGTCTCGTAGCATTTCGCGTCATTTGCGTTATGTAATTTCATTGCGTCGCGTCTCAGGATTTCACGTCATATCCGTGCAGGTAAGTCTTCATCACGTCAGCCCACATCACATAAGTCCATGGTGTAGTGTAGTGTAGTATGTGATGTGGATTGATGTGATGTATGTGTTGTCATTTCACAACACATGCGGGTAAAAATTACATTTGATTTCACGTCGCTTCCGTCATATGCAGGTAAGTCTTCATCACGTCAGCCCACATCACATATGACCGTACAGGGGGGCCGTATGTGATGTGCATTGATGTGATGTATGTGTTGTGTTGTGTCATTTCACAACATATGCGGGTAAAACATCATCACGTTAGTCCACGTCACATATGAACATATGTGGAGGTATGTGATGCATGTCGTCCTTTGCGTCGTGTGTCGTTTCGCGTAATTTTAATTGCCGTTGTACCGTTTCAGGCTATTTGCGAGTAAAGCTTCATCATGTCAATCCACATCACATAATAATAATAATAATAATAATAATAATAATAATAATAATATCACATTACTGGTCGTAGGCTATGTGATGTGGATTTATGTGATTTTGTGATTATTTCACGACATTTGCGGATAGCTCGTCATTCACATCGGTCGGCAATTTTTTCTTTTAGGTGAGGTACACACCGTTGTTTACAGTAGGTCAGAACAGGGAGAGATGTAGGGCCATCATTCATATCATATGCATTTAACCTATTAAGACCTGGAACTGTGTCATTTTAAAAAAGCTTTATTTTACACTTTGGCTATTCAAAAATAGCAGATATACAAGCTCGTAGCGCAGCACCGAGTGCCGCGCTATGAGCTTGTAGATCTGTTATTTTTTTAAATTCGTGAAAATGTGTGCAAATCTTTGAATATATATATATATTTTTAAAGCAAATATTTTGTAACTCAAATCTTTGCTTCTGGGGGGGTCCGTGGAACAAAATATTTTGATGGGTGTCGGCTTCAGGTCTTAAAGGATTAATGACTTTGGTTATTCCTGTTGCTTGTGTTGTATGTTGTGTTTTAATGTTGTTCATAGTGTTGTATGATGTTTACTAATGTTGTTCATAGTGTTGTATGTTGTGTACTAATGTCATTCATGCTGTTGCTGTATTGCTGACAAATATTGGCACAATTGATTTTGCGTTGCGTCATTTGCGTTAAAGCTTAATCACGCCAATCCACATCACGTATGACCAGTATGTGATGTGAAGGTGTTTGACGGATGTCGGCATGTGCATCACGTATAATTACTCGTTATTTGTGCCGTCATTTGCGAGTAAAGCTTAATCACGTCAATCCACATCACATAATAATACTAATAATAATAATAATAATATAAACGATACATATGACCAGTATGTGATGTGGACTTCGTTTCACGTTGTTTGCGTACAATGCTCGTCATTTGACAGGAGAATAATGAAGAAAATGGACTGATGCTGGACTGAGACTGATGCAGAGAACATGAAGCAAAGAATGCTGCTGCCATTGCGTCATATGCGCCTCGTATAATTTATGTCAATCGTCCACAAATGATGTAAATTATACGAGTCTCTCTATCTATCCCTCTCTCTGTCTCTTTATCCCTCATCTCTCTATCTCTCCCCCTGCTAAGTATGTTGGTGAATGTAATGCACATTACAAAGTGCTTTGGTTAAAGGTACTATAGATAAATTCACCATTTGAATTGAACTCATAGGCATCAGCTAGCAGCCACTGTGACACTGTGTAAGAGGCAGTTCAGTCACTGTAGACTGTATTACTTCTGGAAAATAAAATAAACATTAGTCATAACTGTGTGATTGCATTCTAAACATTACAGTCATAACTGATGTCATTCAAAATGTGTAAGCTCTATATTTAACAGCTACCAGGCATTGTGCCACTGCAGAGGTTCCCAAACCTTTTAGCTCAGGACCCAAACCAGTGAAGATAATAGATTTGCAAGCTCACAACGAGCATGTAAATCTATTTTCACAACCTCTTTTTTTTTTTTTTTTCAATGTATTGCTTAGATTTGTTGTTTTCACGAAATAGCACATGTTCTATTTTGCTTGCTTCATATATGTGCTTTTAATTCATTATAATTTTACTATTTGACCCCAGGAAAAATAGTCACTGTTTGAATCTGGATCTGAAATTATCAATAAACGAGCAATGGCAAAAACACACTGGAATGTAAACATTTCAGTGTAAAGATTTTCATAACGTTTTAGCTCGAGACCCAAAAGAGAAATGTGATGTCTCCCTGGGACCTAGTGAGAGGAGCAGATCTACAAGCTTGGCTTGTAGATCTGCTATTTTCATTACTCTTATTTTAATATTTTAAATGGAATTTCTTTGATTTTTGTTTTTAAATGTATCGGGTTCTTTTGAAACATAAGAACGTTTTACTACTCTAAATATTTTATTTAATTCATGTAAAACAAATGTAGGATACTAAAAGGAAAGAGGTTTATTTACTGACTGATCTCAAAAACAAATTAAAACTGGCAGAAATAAAGACTCACTCCATAAAAACCTTAAGGAAAACTCCTTAGACAGAGACTAAGAACATATATTTTTATTTTATTTTTTCTATGTTCATCAAGTGCTCCAAGTGCTCCAAGTGAAAAGTGCAGCAACACACATTTAGGTCGTAGAACCATCGTCAGTGCTATATCATCAGATGTAATCATTTGCAATTAAAGCTTCATCACGTCAGTCCACATCACATAATGACCGTAGTGTAGTGTAGTGTAGTGTAGTATGTGATGTGGATTTCTGTGTTGTCATTTGTGGGTAAAAGTTCATTATTCATGCCGGTCAATAGGCGAGGCACTGACGATGGTCCTTTGACCCAAACGTTTGCTGCTGCACTTTTCACTTTTAGCACTTAGAGCTCTTTATGAGCATGAACAAATAAAACACTAATATATTTTTTTTGTCTCTGTCTAAGGTGTTTTTCTTAAGGTTTTTGTGGAGTGAGTCTTTTCTTCAACCGGTTTTCCTTTTGTATGAAGACGTTAACATGGCTTCACATTTATGGTCTGTAAATTATTACACATTTCTAAATGTTTTTGTTTGGAAGAGTCAAGATTGTATTTCACACTTGTAAGTTCTGTGGATATTTTTGCTTTGTTTTTTTGATAAAAATATGATGTATTGTTTACCCGATGATTAAATGTATTATCAGGTTGTCATTTAAACAAAAAGTAAAAAAAAAATCCACAGAGCTTTAAAAAGTGTTGAATAAAATAACCCTTTAAACCCTTTAAAAACAATCTTAATTGTGAAACTTAACTACATTTTGCTCATGTACAGAGCGTTAATCGATAGGGTTATGTTTTGATGTTGTAGATCTTTGAAATGTGTAAATCAGTGCTTCTCAACCTTATTCTGGAAGTGGACAGATGGGTGGGCCCTTTCAGAGCATGCTTTAATGACCAATCAATCCATTGACACCAACTTATTTAATTGGTATCACTTTTTTATATTAAATCTTTGTTTTTGACAATGACTTGGGTGGAGAATCACTGGTTTAAATTTCAACTACATGTAAGTTTTAGTTTTTTTTGCTTTTTTTTTATTATTTACTTTATGACATTTGTTTGCGCTTGTGAGCTTGTAGATCTTCACTCTTGGAGATTTTCACTCTATTTTCTTTTCTTTATGGAATTTCTTATTTAGCATTTTCTTAAAATACATTCTTTTGAATGTTTTTGATTATTTTCGTGACATTGATCTTGTAGATCGGCTATTTTCACTTTTCATGTTTTTGGGACAGCAACAATATTCCAATATGTCGTATCTGCTCCGTGCAGAACCAACGGATATCATTTTAAAATGTATTTAATGAATGACAATGTTCAATGAACTGTAATCCACGGCCAATTACCTTATGGAAGCTTTGATTGAATACTTTATTAACAGGTTCGGGGGGGGGTGTTATTTACTCATGACCCAAGAAAATGTGTCCACAATTGAGTCCCGACCCATAACTTGGGAAACAGCGGACCAGGGTCCATGTGTTGCCTTAAATCAAATTAAAACTGGCAGAAATAAAGACTCACTCCATAAAAACCTTAAGGGAAACTCCTTAGACAGAGACTAAGAACATATATATATATTTTTTTTTTTATGTTCATAAAGTGCTCCAAGTGCTCAAAGTGAAAAGTGCAGCAACACACATTTAGGTCATAGGACCATCGTCAGTGCTATATCATCAGATCTAATTATTTGCGGTTAAAGCTTCATTACGTCAGTCCACATCACATATGACCATAGTGTATGTCTGGTGTAGTGTAGTGTAGTGTAGTGTAGTATGTGATGTGGATTTATGTCTTGTATCATTTCGCGTAATTTGATTTGCGTCTCGCGTCTCACGTCACTTATAATTAATTTGCAGGTAAGTCTTCATCACGTCAGTCCACATCACATATGACCATAGGCGCTGTATGTGATGTGGATTTATGTGTTGTCATTTGCGGGTAAAGCTTCCTTATTCACAGCGGTCAGTAGGTAATGCACTGACGATGGTCCTTTGACCCAAACGTTTGCTGCTGCACTTTTCACTTTTAGCACTTGGAACTCTTTATGAGCATGAAAAATTAAAACACTAATATATTTACTTAGTCTTTGTCAAAGGAGTTTTCCATAAGGTTTTTGTGGAGTGAGTCTTTTCTTCAACCGGTTTTTATTTTTTTATAAAGATGTTAACATGGCTACCCATTTATGGTCTGTAAATGATTACATTATTACAATTTTCAAAAATATAAAATTGGTTGGAGAAGTCAAGATTGTATTTCACACTTGTAAGTTTTGTGGACATTTTAGTTTTTTGATAACAAATATGATCTATATGATGTTTACCCGATTAAAAGCATTATCAGGTTTTTATTAAAACAATGTCCACAGAGCTTTAAAAAAGTGTTAAATAAAATAAAGTTCCTCTAAAAATGTCAATCTTAATTGTGAAACTCAATTACATGTTGCTCATGTACTTAATCCATAGGGTTAGGTTTTCATCTGCCGTAGTTGTAGATCTCTAATTAAATGTTAATTTACAGAGTGTTAATCCATAGGGTTATGTTTTCATCTGCTGTAGTTGTAGATCTTTGAAATGTGTAAATCAGTGGTTCTCAACCTTATTCTGGATCTGACCACTTAACATGGCAGCCGTGTTAAGTGGACAGATGGGTGGGCCTTTTCAGAGCATGCTTTAAAGACCAATCAATCCATTGGTACTAACTTAGTATAAATTATTTATTTAGTATAACGTTTTTATATTAAATCTTAATGTTTTTGCCAAATATTTAGGAGTAGAACCACTGGTTTAAATTTCAACTAAATGTAAGTTGTATGTTAAACAAATGATTCCCCTACTTTATGGAATTGCTTTTCTTTTTTTAATTTACTTTATGAAATTAGTTTGAGCTTGTAGATCTTCACTCTTGTACATTTTCATTATTTTCTTTTCTTTATGGAATTTCTTATTTAGCATTTTCTTAAATTACATTATTTTGAATGTTTTTCTTTGTTGTGACATTGATCTTGTAGATCGGCTATCTTCACTTTTTATAATGTTTTTTGGACATCAACAATATTCCAATGTCATATCTGCTCCATTCAAAACAAACCAATGTCATTTTCAAATGTATTTAATACATTACAATGTTCAATGAACCGTAATCCACAGGCCAATCACCTGCTGGAAGCTTTGATTGAATACTTAATTAACAGGTTGGGGGGGGGGGGTTATTTACTCATGACCCAAGAAAATGTGTCCACGACCCATTATTGAGTCCCGACCCATAACTTGGGAAACAGTGGACAAGGGTCCATTTGGTTCCATGTGTTTCCTTAAATATATGAGGTTCCTTTGAAAAAATAATGTTTTATTTCTGTACATTTCTTTCTTTTTTTTTATTGTAGGAAACTAAAAGGAAAAAGAGGAATATTTACTGACTGTAGCTAGTCTCAAAAACAAAGCAAAACTGGCAGAAAAAAAAACTCCCTCCACAAACTCCTTAGACGGAGACAAAGAAAAGCTATTTTTATTTTATTCGTTTCATGATCATAAAGTGCTCCAAGGGATCAAAGTGAAAAGTGCATTAGCAAACATTTAGGTCATAGGACCATCGTCAGTGCTATATCATCAGATCTAATCATTTGCGGTTAAAGCTTCATTACGTCAGTCCACATCACATATGACCATAGTGTATGTCTGGTGTAGTGTAGTGTAGTGTAGTGTAGTATGTGATGTGGATTTATGTCTCGTTTCATTTTGTGTAATTTGATTTGCGTCTCGTCTTATCATTTCACGTCACTTCAGTCATGTGCAGGTAAGTCTTCATCACGTCAGTCCACATCACATATGACCATAGGCGCTGTATGTGATGTGAATTTATGTGTTGTCATTTGCGGGTAAAGCTTCATTATTCACGGCGGTCAGTAGGCGAGGCACTGACGATGGTCCTTTGACCCAAAAGTTTGCTGCTGCACTTTTCACTTAGCTCTTGGAGCACTTTATGAGCATGAACAAATAAAATGCAAATATATTTTCTTAGTCTCTGTCTAAGGAGTTTTCCTTAAAGTTTGTGTGGAGTGAAAACATGGCTACCTATTTATGGCCTGTTCATGAATTTTCCATGGCCAGTCATTTGGGATCAATAAAAGTAGGAGAAAAGGCTGTTATTCTAGTCCGGACTTGTCCTTTAACATGGCAGCCTTGTTAAGTGGATAAACTAAATTGGTAAATGGATGAACTGTGACGGGATAGATGAGGGAGGTCAGAAAGAGTTTTTTTTTGTGCAAATATAAATTTGAATATCTGTTAGTTTATTGTATCTTATCTGTATTTTGTTTTAGTTTTTCTCCTTTTTTTATTGTTGTAATGTTCATTATTGACATGTATTTTGGGTTATTGTTTTCCTGTTTTCTTATTGGTCGTCATGACTTCATAGGCTTGTCAAAATTACATAATAGCATTAGTCTTTGATGGATAATATCATTGGATATTATGTAATATTTGCACAAAAAATATTTCAGTTGTAATGTATGTTTTGTTTTAACTTCCATTTACTGTATTTGAATGTGATGTTTTTTTTAAAATTGTATTTATTTGTTTATTTATTGCTTTCTTCTTTTTTTTTATAAAGCGAAACATTACCGTATCTGATCTCAATAGGCTCATTATCTGTAACTGTACAGCTGTGCTGCTTCAGGAATTCTGTGACCAACAGCGTAGCTCATCATTGTTGTAATGTGAAGAGACTCATCTTCAGACTCCACCTCATCCTGTAGCACTTTGATGCATTTTGAGCTTGTAGATCTGCTATTTTCAAATGGCCAAAGTTTAAATAGGGTTAATGTTTATGTTTCGTAGTAATAATAAAAATCTACAAAGTAACTAAAGGTTTCAAATAATTGTAGTGGAGTAAAAGTACAATATTTGCCTCTGAGGTGTGGTGGAGTATAAGTAAAAGTACTGAACATTGGAAATACTCCAGTAAAGTAAAAAATACCTCAGATGCTGGGTTCACTACTTTACTGAGACACTACACTGTCTCTGTTTTCTATGTATGTGTTTACCTTGTTTATTGTGAGTCACTCTGGACAAAGAGTATAGATGAATATCTACATTGAAAATTGTGAAGTGACTTTACTGTTGAAATGTAAATGAGTGAATGTTACCATGTGATTTGTAAATGACAACATAAAAACAAAGGCTCTGGTGTGGTTCTCCTGGTTTACCGGGATGGGGTTCAATTCCCTGCAGTGCCCTACTCATAGTGTTGTATTTACCATTTTATATGGTCTGTTTTATTTATGTTCATAGTGTTGTATTTACCCGTTATGGTTTTATGTTTTATTCTTTATGTTCATTGTGTTGTATTTACCCTTACATGGTTTGTTTAATTCTTTGTTCATAGTGTTGTATTTCCCCTTATGTGGTTTATTTTATCTTTATGTTCATAATGTTGTATTTACCCTTACATGGTTTGTTTTCATTGTGTGGGGTTGGGATCCTTCATTATCATAATTGTTGATGACCAAATGGACCATTACAGGTCTAACTCTTTAGTGTACAAATGGAACCAAATGGACCCGTTATGGTGGTCATTGAAATGTAAAAGTTTGAGGACCACTGGTATTGTAATGGTTTATCAGACGTGAAGTCCACACACCAGCTCTGACAGTGTGATGGATACGGTTCCAAACGCAACTACAAGCTCTTAGCCTGTCTCAAAGTGGGGTCCGGGGACCCTCAGGGGTCCTTGGGGGGATTTCAGGGGGTTCCCAGCTAAAGTAGTTAAGGTAGCATCATAAACATTTCAACCACTTTATCCATTGATATGTTTATCGTGCCGCGCTGTGAGCTTGGACATCTGCTATTTTTTGAACATTTTCGAAGGCCCGCTCTTGTCCCCAGACGGCCAGGACGCGCTCGCCTCTTTCGCCGTTTCCACGCTATGATCCCTGCCGAGACAAAGGGAAGATCTCCCACCACCCAGCTGGGTGGAGGGTTTTCTACGAAAAAGTCTGGAATTCTGTGTACGATCGCTGTGCTGATGTCCAGAAGTGCTTGTCTGTCATAACTCCTTAGACCCCCGACGGTGTAGGAAAAAAAGAAAAGGCTTAAAAATACTAAAAAGGAAAAACGCTGCCACGCTGAGGAGTGTGTACGGAAGCAGCCTTCCCCCTCCATTGGCGCTCCCATATAATGATGTCACATGTGTACTTTTTATAGAATGTCATATCAGAAGACAGAGCCTTCCAGTCAGAGCTCCTATGTCTTGAAGGACCCATGTCCGTGTTGATATGATTTATAATAACCACTAGATGGCATCATTACTACCATCTATGCCTTTTACCCTGCCAGCATACCATGCTATATATAGGCCACGCCTACAAACATTTGCAGAACTAGTAAATACAAGAGACATGATGAATGCTGTGTGCTGCCAACTGCCAGTCTTAAATAAATGAACTTGAATGAATCTGTGTTTCATCATTGATAGATAGAAACATTACATGGTACCAGGAGTGGTCACGAGTCGTCAAGATGGAAAGTGTGAAGCCGCCAGACGCTGTGAATTGGACTGGTAATGTTGACTACGAGTGGTGCACCTTCAAACAGCGTTTCATGCTGTACCTGATGGCTGTAGGACTGGATACAAAGGCGGATACACGGAGGATTGCACTGCTTCTGACCGTCGCGGACAACAAGCCGTGGAAGTATACAACACATTTGTGTTCGCCGACGCGGAAGACAAAGACAAGTTTGACGAGGTTGTCAAGAAGTTTGATGAACACTGTTCACCAAAGAAGAATGAAACCTTTGAACGGTATGTGTTTCGCTCGAGAATGCAACAGCCAGCTGGAAGTTTTGATGTGTTTCTAACGGACTTAAAGCTAAAAGCTAGAATGTGCAACTTTGGAGTTGTGCAGGATTCTATGATCCGTGATCAGCTTGTGTTTGGCATACAAGATTCAAAACTGAGAGAGAGGTTGCTAAGAGAGACAGAGCTAACCCTTGTATCGGCTGTGAAAATAAGCCACGCCAGTGAAATAGCCATGCAGCATGCGAAAACATTCGCTGGAGACGCTAAAGATGGCGCAGCAATCGCCATGGTGTCACAGAAGACGTACAAAGTTCCGAGGCAGTTCAATCAGCAAATTAAATCAGAGACTTTAAATTGCAAAAGATGTGGTGGGCGTCATGCACCAAAACAATGCCCAGCATATGGAAAAATGTGTCACAAATGTCAAGGACAGAATCACTTTTCCAAACAGTGCTTTTCCAAGGGAAAACCAGGCAGAGGGGAACGTGTACACACAGTGGAGGAAAATTACCTGTGTGATTCCTTCTTTGTGGGCATGGTGACACAGGATGTGGACAACATGTCTGAAGAGACCAAACAGACAAGTGTGAATCGAGTGGAACAGGACAAGTGGACCGAGCCATTGCACATAAATGGAGCTGTTATTGCTTTCAAACTGGATACAGGAGCAAAGGCTAACATGATAAATGAACTTCACATCAGGGACATGAAAGTGAAGCCACATATTCGTCCTAATCCAATTCCACTCAAGGCATACAATGGACAACCCATCTCCACAAGAGGAATGTGCAGACTGAAGGTGAGAGTTAAAGGCAAAGAGCATCACCTCATGTTTGTAATAGTTCCAGATGGACATGACTCACTGTTGGGAGATGAAGCATGTGAACTATTGGGTCTAGTGAAGAGGATGTATAGCATCAAAACAAATGCACAGAAAAACGTAGAGACAATAGTGGATCAATATACAGATGTATTCCGAGGGTTTGGTGTCTTACCATACACCTACAAGATCCAACTAAAAGATGATGCACAGCCAGTCATTCATGCTCCCAGGCGGGTTCCAGCACCGCTCAGAGAAAAGCTGAAGCAAGATCTTGACCGAATGACGTCACTGGGAGTTATAGACGGGTTTCCTGTTAGTAAACATGAGAGGATATGACCACGCAGAGGAGGGGTAAGCCTATAGAGGGCGCCATTACCCGCAGCAGCTCTGGTCAAATGTCCATTCATAAAAGAAATGATCTTCACCGGGTTTAATGAAAGTAGATTAAATTATGCAGTTTGTAATACCTTGTTTACTCAATAAAAATGATTTGTCGGAAGTTGGATCTGTTTGTATATAATAGCAGCATTATGCCTATTATGCCTATAATAGCAGAATTATTATCTAACTCCCGAACACAACAACAGAGTGAACGGCGCAACAATTCGTTTCCCCCGAGCATGCGCAGATTGCGCATTCTGCTCTGTGATGACGTCGCGCGGAAATCCGTCTATAAAGAGAGTGGAGGAGCCCACAGAGTGGGTGAATTCAATGGTGTGTGTCAAGAAACAGGAAAAAGGAATAAACCCGCACACTCGTCTGCTCCAGTGAAATTTTATTGACGTTTCGAGCCAAGGCTCTTCATCAGGTCAAACTCAAGAAGTGTGTACCTCACCCACTTAAATAGACTCCCACAGGTCACGTTATCAATCAGTGAGTGGGTGGGACAACACCATAGGGTCAATCAGATAGAGATTTAGAGACAAATATCTAATAAATACAGTGTTCAACATTTACATACTGTATCCACAGAACAACAGTGGAAAAAACACAAATGGACACTTGATTAATAAAATCTATAGCAAACAGAAATTAAATAATCAGGTACATTAAACATAGGCAACAAGAGTTATAATTACAGAAAATGGCTGATTGGAAAATCCTCTTCATTCCTTTTGGAGACATGGTGTTTAGAGTGTAAATCCAAAAGGATTCACGCTGTAACAGTAGTCTATTTAGATCTCCTCCTCGTCTAGGGCATTTTACATGTTCAATCCCTTGGTATCTAAGAGTGGCCACAGTGTGTTTAGAGGACATGAAGTGCATTGCAACTGGGCTCTTAGGATCTTGGTTGCGAATGCTACTTCTGTGTTCAGAGATGCGTGTCTTTAGCGCCCTGTTGGTCTTGCCAACATATATCAAGAAACCAAATGGAGATCTACGTGTGTGCATGGATCCAAAAGACCTCAATGCAAACATTAAAAGAGAACATTATCAGATTCCAACAAGAGAAGAAATAACAAGTGAAAGGGCAGTCGGAGAAAAGGTCTGTCGGATTAACGCATGCCTCCCGCGCAAAGTACTTCAGTAAATTGTATGCTTCACAGGGCTTTTGGCAGATCAAACTGCATGAGGACAGCACAAAGTACTGTACATTCAATACACCGTTTGGTCGCTACTCATTCCAGAGAATGCCTTTTGGAATATGCTCTGCACCTGAAGTGTTCCACAGAACAATGGAGCACATATTGGAAGGTGTAGAAGGAGCACGGGTGTACGTGGATGATGTAGTGGTGTGGGGATCCACACTGGAACAGCACAATGAGAGACTCATCAAAGTGTTGCAAAACATCAAAGGGCATGGACTAAAACTGAACAGAGCAAAATGTCAGTTTGGTGTGGGAGAAATCACCTTTCTGGGAGACAAGCTTTCGAGTGCAGGTATCGAGCCTGACATCCGCAAGGTGAAAGCTATACTGGAGATGCCGAGGCCTGAAGATAAGCAAGGTGTGTTGAGAGTGCTGGGAATGATCAATTTCATTGGAAAATTCATACCAACTTCATCAACAAAAACAGTGCACCTCAGACAGCTGTTACAACACAAGTGTGACTTTAAGTGGACTGACAGTCATGAAGAGGAGTGGAAAACACTGAAAACCATTCTCACAACAGAACCAGTGCTGACGTTTTTCAACAAATCCAAGAGGATAAAGATTTCCACTGACAAGTCCAAAAATGGAATAGGAGCAGTGCTACTACAAGCTGATGGAGAAGATTGGAGACCTGTTGCCTACGCGTGAAGAACAATGACAATAACTGAATGTCGCTATGCACAAATCGAAAAAGAGTGCTTAGGACTAGCGTATGGATTTGAAAAGTTCCACAGTTATGTTTATGGCCTACCAAAGTTTGTGGCAGAGACAGACCACAAGCCATTAATATCCATCATAAAGAAAAACCTCAGTGAGATGTCACCACGCATTCAAAGACTAATGATGAAGCTGCAACGTTATGATTTCGAGCTGATATACACACCAGCTAAACACATAGTTATGGCTGATGCTCTGTCCAGGGCAACGACACTGAGTGACACACCAGTGAGCTCTACAGAGATTGATGTCCAAATACATGTGAACATGATTGCAAAAGCATTACCTGTGTCAGACAGAAAATCTAAGAAGATTGCAGCAGAAACTGAAAAGGACCCAGTACTACAGAGGGTCATGAAAAATCTGGAAGAGAACTGGCCAAAAGGTGAATGTCAAGGGGCAAATATATTTTTATTATAGTGACACTAACACTATAATATAGAGACACTATAATATAGTGACACTAACACTATAATATTGACACACTAACACTATAATCTATAATATAGACACTATTAGTAAGTATATTAGTTAGTTATATATTAGTATTAGTAAGTATATTAGTTATGCGATAGTAGTTAGTTATATATTAGTATTAGTAAGTATATTAGTTAGTTATATATTAGTATTAGTAAGTATATTAGTTATGCGATAGTAGTTAGTTATATATTAGTATTAGTAAGTATATTAGTTAGTTATATATTAGTATTAGTAAGTATATTAGTTAGTTATATATTAGTAAGTATGTTAGTTAGTTATATATTAGTATTAGTAAGTATATAGAAAAACAAGTTAAAACCGTTTCGGTGAAATAAATTTTACCGAAACCAAAATTACCAATCGACTCTAAATTGCCTGAAACGTACTCCTAACAGTTTTTTGGGGGGACGATTTTGGCCTCCACACTTAGTGATTTTTTCGGATTTAACTTTCGTTTCTGTAAAATAAATTTTACCGAAACGAAAATAACCAATCAACTCTAAATTGCCTGAAACGTACTCCTAACAGGTTTTTGGGGGGAGTATTTTGGCCTCCACACTTTTTTTCGGATTTAACCGAAACGAAAATTACCAATCGACTCTAAATTGCCTGAAACGTACTCCTAACAGGTTTTTTGGGGGACGATTTTGGCCTCCACACTTAGTGATTTTTTCGGATTTAACTTTCGTTTCGGTGGTAACCAACTTTTTCGGTAGTTTGATTACAAAATGTAAGTTGTGTAAAAAATAATCTGACTATACTAAGTTGTTATTTGTTTGTTTAAGTCAGGCTATACTCTACTCAAGAGTCATAAGTTTACAAAATGTACTAAAGTACAGTGAACGTCTGTGCGGATTGTCTTCATCACTGAAAATAACGTACATGTAAACTGATGTCATGTGCAGTTGGGGTGAAGAAACACAACCATTTCACTCCTAATAATACCTATTTGATTTCACATCCTAACTTGCTGCTGTAGCTGAGGCTTGAACCTGTTCCCTGCGGCTCACTAGTCAGTGACTCTATCCATTCACCTACAGCTGTTTCCTTGGAATCTGTGGTTCTGAAACGTTTTGTTGTCGACAACCCCCCAAATTGACATGTATTTGGGCAGTGGACCCCAATGTGAAAAGATGTAGTGTCAGGGCCCCCCATGAAAAAGATTTATATTTATGCTGTAACACATTTTTTAAAAGTTATTTGTCTTGTTTGTTGTTCAAGTCAAAGCACCAGGAAGGCTGTACTTGTCAGCCATCTGTTAGCTCAATGGGTTGAGATTCAGTATTCATGATCCAGAGGCCATGAGTTCAAATCCCATTGATGTCTTTCCTATGATTCTTTCCTTTGCAGACTGGCTTCCAGAAGATCAACTGAAAACTACGAGGAAGGCTATATTCGTCATCCAACTGTTAGCTCAATGGGTTGAGACGCAGTATACATGATCCAGAGGCCATGAGTTCAAATCCCATTGATGTCTTTCCTATGATTCTTTCCTTTGCAGACTGGCTTCCAGAAGATCAACTGAAAACTACCAGGAAGGCTATATTTATCATCCAACTGTTAGCTCAATGGGTTGAGACGCAGTATACATGATCCGGAGGCCATGAGTTCAAATCCCTTTGATGTCTTTCCTATGATTCTTTCCTTTGCAGACTGGCTTCCAGAAGATCAACTGAAAACTACCAGGAAGGCTATATTTATCATCCAACTGTTAGCTCAATGGGTTGAGACGCAGTATACATGATCCGGAGGCCATGAGTTCAAATCCCTTTGATGTCTTTCCTATGATTCTTTCCTTTGCAGACTGGCTTCCAGAAGATCAACTGAAAACTACCAGGAAGGCTGTACTTGTCAGCCATCTGTTAGCTCAATGGGTTGAGACGCAGTATTCATGATCCAGAGGCCATGAGTTCAAATCCCATTGATGTCTTTCCTATGATTCTTTCCTTTGCAGACTGGCTTCCAGAAGATCAACTGAAAACTACCAGGAAGGCTGTACTTGTCAGCCATCTGTTAGCTCAATGGGTTGAGACGCAGTATACATGATCCAGAGGCCATGAGTTCAAATCCCACTGGTGTCTTTACTGTGATGCTTTCCTTTGCAGACTAACTTCTAGAAAAACAATTTAAAACCACCAGGAAACCTGTAACTCTCAGCTAACAGCTTAGCTCAACTGGTAGAGCGTCTGTCCAATAACATGACTTGACTTGACTTGAGTGGGTTAGATTCCCACTCGAGTCAAGTGTCCCCAGTAACTTGAGGCAACGGATAAATTGACTGATATCCTTAGTGATGCTTCCCTTTGCAGACTAACTTCTAGAAAAATAATTTAAAACCACCAGGAAACCTGTAACTCTCAGCTAACAGCTTAGCTCAACTGGTAGAGCGTCTGTCCAATAACATGACTTGACTTGACTTGACTTGAGTGGGTTCGATTCCCACTCGAGTCAAGTGTCCCCAGTAACTTGAGGCAACGGATAAATTGACTGATATCCTTAGTGATGCTTCCCTTTGCAGACTAACTTCTAGAAAAACAAGTTAAAACCACCAGGAAACCTGTAACTCTCAGCCAACAGCTTAGCTCAACTGGTAGAGCGTCTGTCCAATAACATGACTTGACTTGAGTGGGTTCGATTCCCACTCCGAGTCATGTGTCCCCGGTAACTTGGGGCAACGGATAAATTGACTGATATCCTTCGTGATGCTTCCCTTTGCAGAATAACTTCTAGAAAAACAAGTTAAAACCACCAGGAAACCTGTAACTCTCAGCCAACAGCATAGCTCAACTGGTAGAGCGTCTGTCCAATAACATGACTTGACTTGAGTGGGTTCGATTCCCACTCGAGTCAAGTGTCCCCGGTATCTTGGGGCAACGGATAAATTGACTGATATCCTTAGTGATGCTTCCCTTTGCAGACTAACTTCTAGAAAACAAGTTAAAACCACCAGGAAACCTGTAACTCTCAGCCAACAGCATAGCTCCACTGGTAGAGCGTCTGTCCAATAACATGACTTGACTTGACTTGAGTGGGTTCGATTCCCACTCGAGTCAAGTGTCCCAGGTAACTTGGGGCAACGGATAAATTGACTGATATCCGTAGAATAACTTGTAGGAGTGTGCTGGTTCAAATCCAGTCACCACCTTAGTAACTGAAACCAAATCTGGCCAATTCGGTCTCAGTTACTGAGATAGATAGAGGTTGTGTAGAGTAGGCGGAGTAGAGTAGTGAGTAGAGTAGGGGTAGAGTAAAGAGGGAATATAGTCGGGGAGTAGGAGTAGGAGTAGGTCCCAGAAGGGCCCAGAGTAGGGGGAGGAGTAGGAATAGGGGGAGGAGTAGGGCCTAGAGTAGGGGGAGGAGTAGGAATAGGGCCCGGGGTAGGAGTAGGGCCCAGAGTAGGGGGAGGAGTAGGAGTAGGGGGAGGAGTAGGAATAGGGCCCGGAGGAGTAGGGCCCAGAGTAGGCCCTACTCTGGGCCCTACTCCTCCCCCGGCCCTACTCCTACTCCTGCACTCCAGCACACTCCTACAAGTTATTCTACGGATATCAGTCAATTTATCCGTTGCCCCAAGTTACCGGGGACACTTGACTCGAGTGGGAATCGAACCCACTCAAGTCAAGTCATGTTATTGGACAGACGCTCTACCAGTCGAGCTAAGCTGTTGGCTGAGAGTTACAGGTTTCCTGGTGGTTTTAACTTGTTTTTCTAGAAGTTAGTCTGCAAAGGGAAGCATCACTAAGGATATCAGTCAATTTATCCGTTGCCTCAAGTTACTGGGGACACTTGACTCGAGTGGGAATTGAACCCACTCAAGTCAAGTCAAGTCATGCTATTGGACAGACGCTCTACCAGTTGAGCTAAGCTGTTAGCTGAGAGTTACAGGTTTCCTGGTGGTTTTAACTTGTTTTTCTAGAAGTTAGTCTGCAAAGGGAAGCATCACTAAGGATATCAGTCAATTTATCCGTTGCCTCAAGTTACTGGGGACACTTGACTCGAGTGGGAATCTAACCCACTCAAGTCAAGTCAAGTCATGTTATTGGACAGACGCTCTACCAGTTGAGCTAAGCTGTTAGCTGAGAGTTACAGGTTTCCTGGTGGTTTTAAATTGTTTTTCTAGAAGTTAGTCTGCAAAGGAAAGCATCACAGTAAAGACACCAGTGGGATTTGAACTCATGGCCTCTGGATCATGTATACTGCGTCTCAACCCATTGAGCTAACAGATGGCTGACAAGTACAGCCTTCCTGGTAGTTTTCAGTTGATCTTCTGGAAGCCAGTCTGCAAAGGAAAGAATCATAGGAAAGACATCAATGGGATTTGAACTCATGGCCTCTGGATCATGAATACTGCATCTCAACACATTGAGCTAACAGATGGCTGACAAGTACAGCCTTCCTGGTAGTTTTCAGTTGATCTTCTGGAAGCCAGTCTGCAAAGGAAAGACATCAATGGGATTTGAACTCATGGCCTCTGGATCATGAATACTGCGTCTCAACCCATTGAGCTAACAGATGGCTGACAAGTACAGCCTTCCTGGTGCTTTGACTTGAACAACAAACAAGACAAATAACTTTTAAAAAATGTGTTACAGCACAAATATAAATCTTTTTCATGGGGGGCCCTGTCACTACATCTTTTCACATTGGGGTCCACTGCCCAAATACATGTCAATTTGGGGGGTTGTCGACAACAAAACGTTTCAGAACCACAGATTCCAAGGAAACAGCTGTAGGTGAATGGATAGAGTCACTGACTAGTGAGCCGCAGGTAACAGGTTCAAGCCTCAGCTACAGCAGCAAGTTAGGATGTCAAATCAAATAGGTATTATTAGGAGTGAAATGGTTGTGTTTCTTCACCCCAACTGCACATGACAGCAGTTTTATATCAGTTTACATGTACGTTATTTTCAGTGATGAAGACAAACCGCACAGACGTTCACTGTACTTTAGTACATTTTGTAAACTTATGACTCTGAGTAGAGTATAGCCTGACTTAAACAAACAAATAACAACTAAGTATAGTCAGATTATTTTTTACACAACTTACATTTTGTAATCAAACTACCGAAACGAAAGTTGGTCACCACCGAAACGAAAGTTAAATCCGAAAAAATCACTAAGTGTGGAGGCCAAAATCGTCCCCCCAAAAACCTGTTAGGAGTACGTTTCAGGCAATTTAGAGTTGATTGGTAGTACTTTGTAGTGACCTTTTCTGGTCCCTAACATTCATCGAGCTCTGGACTTAGTAAACTAATTTTTTCACCATTGGGTCACTATCGAAACGAAAGTTTGTCACTACCGAAACGAAAGTTAAATCCAAAAAAATCACTAAGTGTGGAGGCCAAAATCGTCCCCCCAAAAACCTGTTAGGAGTACATTTCAGGCAATTTAGAGTTGATTGGTAGTACTTTGTATTGACTTTTTTTGGTCCCTAACATTCATCGGGGACGATTTTGGCCTCCACACTTAGTGATTTTTTCGGATTTAACTTTCGTTTCGGTAGTGACAAACTTTCGTTTCGGCAGTGACCCAATGGTGAAAAAATACATTTACTAAGTCCAGAGCTCGATGAATGTTAGGGACCAAAAAAAGTCACTACAAAGTACTACCAATCAACTCTAAATTGCCTGAAACGTACTCCTAACAGGTTTTTGGGGGGACGATTTTGGCCTTCACACTTAGTGATTTTTTCGGATTTAACTTTCGTTTCGGTAGTGACAAACTTTCGTTTCGGTAGTGACCCAATGGTGAAAAAATAAATGTACTAAGTCCAGAGCTCGATGAATGTTAGGGACCAAAAAAAGTCACTACAAAGTACTACCAATCAACTCTAAATTGCCTGAAATGTACTCCTAACAGGTTTTTGGGGGGACGATTTTGGCCTCCACACTTAGTGATTTTTTCGGATTTAACTTTCGTTTCGGTAGTGACAAACTTTCGTTTCGGTAGTCTATAGAGGGGGTCCCTACTTCATCTCTCTCTCAGCTAGGGGCGTCCTTGGCCTGAAAAACATGTAGAGACAGTCCCACAAACGCGGGTCAGGAGGAAGCGGGGACACAGATGTGGGTCAAACCCTGATGGAGAGCAGAGCTTAACTACTCCTACGCCACATCGTGAAGAATAGACTCATGCAGCTATTCAAGGAAGGCCCCACAGCTTCCTTCTGAAAACACAAGAACCATCTTTCCATTAGGAGTAAATAATGTAAAATAAGCACTGAGATAGGGTTGGGGGGGGGGTTATGTAACTTATGTAAAACAGGATCTCCCACAGGCGATATGGAGCCCAGAATACACTCAGCTTTCAGACATCTGCATACAAAGTTAGTGAGATGTTGGACAGGACAGGAGCAACAGGGCACAAACACAATTTAAAGGAGCAGTTCACCCCCAAAAATATATTTTCTATCAATTACACACCCCATGAAGCCTTGAATTCATGGACATTGTTTTGTTTTTGTTGCATTCCTAAGCCAATAATTTGATGACTGGCGGAGACTTGAGGAGTCTCCTGGCGGCATTAGCACCTTTCCGCCGGTCATCAAATTATTGGCTTTAATAGGCGACAAAAACAAGAACACTGTTCACCAAACAAACAAAAAACACATCAAAAGTTGATAATGTGGAGATATGAGATTTACACCTGACAGGGATGGTATGCTTTTAAATCTTCAGAAATGACCCCTAGTGATGGCTTACCATGGTAAAAAAAAAGTACATGGCATCTCTTATAGGTTTCATGACTAGGTTTCTAATTTCAACCGAATATATATATCTTTCTTTTCTAGGTTTTCTGACCTCAATTACACCCCCAAAAAACTTTGAACATTCAGTGGATTTTCGGTGGTCTCAGACTCCATGTAAGGACATGTATCAGTCACTAGAACCAGCCACGTGTGTTTTTTTCAGTGAATCTAAACATGGTTAAAATAGAGTTTGACTCTTATGGGTGGTATATCTGACTAAATGCATATCAAATATCTAAATAGATATCGTTGCTGTCGGGCAGAAACCTCTTATTTCCACATTCTAACTTTTTGTGTTTTTTCGTAAATGAATGCCCTACTTGATCAATACTACAGCGTTACATAAAATAATGAAAAGTTATGTGTGTGAGTTAGATGGGAGTAATGAGTTTAAATATAGCACACAGTTTTCAGTGGTGGAAAAAGTACTGAAATTCTTTACTTAAGTAAAAGTACCAATATTGCAATATAAAAATACTCCGTTACAAGTCCAGAATTCAAAATTTACTTGAATAAAAGCACAAAAGTATTGGCATCAAAATGTACTTAAAGTACCAAAAGTAAAAGTAGGCTACTAAATATTTGAAAATAGCCGATCTACAAGCTCACAATGCGTCGCGATGCGACGCGTTGTGAGCTTGTAGATCTGCTATTTTCAAATAGCCTATGTATAAAATAGGGCTAAAGTGGTTACTGTATGTTTCATTATATCATAGTTTATATCTGAAAAGTAACTAGTAACTAAAGTTTTCTAGTAATTGTAGTGGAGTAAAAGTACAATATTTGCCTCTGAGATGTAGTGGAGTAGAAGTAAAAGTATTGGAAATACTCAAGTAAAGTACAAATACCTCAAAATTGTACTTAAGTACAATACGTAAGTAAATGTACTTTCCACCACTGAGTAAGTTTTAGACCTTTAGTGTACCTGTAACCATTCATACTGCTGCTTTTCCAGTCTGTCTGATACAGAAGTACTTGCAGACCAATACTGCCCTCTATTGGATCTAAATAGTATTGACGGTTGTTCAGGTCTGTTTTTAGCCTGACACTCAGCCTGAATTTTCATTTCGTTTCAAGCGATTCAGGGGATTCAGGAGCCAGGCTAGTCTGGTTTCACCTGAAATATAATGTTTAATGCAGGCTTTCATCATTACAGGCTTTCAGAACATTTCGAGGGCTTGGAGCGCAAAGGGATATTTTCCAGGAGAGCAAAAACATATATCATTGATTGTAATTATTTAATCAAAAACATATTTAAAGGAGTAGTTCACCCAAAAAAAAAAACTTATTTTCTATCAATTACACACCCCATGAAGCATTGAATTCATGGTAATTGTTTTGTTGTTGTCACATTCCTAAGCCAATAATTTGATAACCGGTGGTCTCTCCGGTAGGAGACACAAAGGAGACTCTTTGTGTCTCCTAACGGATACATTAGTTACTACATGTACCATTCTAGACCTCTACCCTTAAAGGAGTAGTTCACCCCAAAAAAATACTGTTTTCTCTCAAACACACCCCATGAAGTATTAAATTCATGCAGATTTTTTTTTATTTTTGTCACATTTAATAATTAATAATTTGATGACTGGCGGAAAGATGCAAATGTATCCGGTAGGAGTCTCCATTGAGTCTCCTACCGGAGAGACCGCCGGTCATAAAATTATTGCCTTAGGAAGGCGACAAAAAACTAAAAATATCTGTGAATTCAATGCTTCATGGGGTGTGTAATTGATAGAAAATAAGTATTTTTTGGGGTGAACTACTCCTTTAACACAAACTAATGTAAACTTTCTGACAATGTATGAAAATTACAAAACTCCACTAGTAGACAGATAAAGGTACACTATACAGTACATTGGTGGAAGAGATACTCAAATGTAGCAATACTACAGTATACAAATAAAAGGCCTATAAATATCATTTTCCCCACATGTTTAAGTCAGCAGTACATACTGTATTCATATTGAAATGTATGATACGCTTGTAACGTGTAGATTCCCAGTCACAACAGAAAGTGCACATACTGTTGTGACTGGAATCTCTTAATATCTATGTGTTTATCTGTACAGTAAGATGCTGTTATAGGGGAGTGGCCTGTTGAAGCCCAGCTGTTGTTGAAATAGGCTGTACCAATAAAATTGCCTTGCCTAGCAATATACTGTAAATGCTGGGGTCCTAGAGATACAAATCTTTTATCAAATTGGCAGTCCTTGAAATCAAAAAGGTTGTGAATCACTGCACCACAGTGCTAACTGTTAAACGATACCTAATTACTGAGCCTCTTGAATATCAGTTCATGATTAAACACCAAACAAGAGATTTTCATAATTATGCAAAAATAAATTTTATTGCAACTTTCGACGAGCAAAGGAAATGCTGTGAATCAAGATGAGGGGTGGGGGTGCTTGGTAGCTAATGTAATCATTACTGAAGCTATTGACCAAAAACATTATGCATTAAGTTCAAGTTTCAGCAAAACACACTCATTCTCGAAAGGAGTGGTGATTTGTAAAATAAGATGTGCAGACATACACACATCACCTAAACATCCACTACTAACAGTAGTTTTGTACAAAGAAAAGCAGATTTACATAATGAGATGAATGGGTGAAAACATAAATTCATAGCCAAAAATACTGTAATGCTATTCACATCATGGGGGAAAAAAAGCCATATGAAATGCATCGTTTCTTCAAATCAAGACTGTTTCGCACAAGGCTAGACCATTGACGGAAACAAAACGTACGTCGCTCTCGGGTGGAAAAACTTGTACGTCCAAAACCCTTCCTTTTTTAATATTACAAAACAAATCTACAGCCGATCAAACAAGCTGAGCCTTACATCGGCTATTTTGCACCATTTCATTTCCTTATTATTTGTGCGACACTCTTGAAAAACATAAAAGTTTGAAATATGGATATACAAGGTTTCTGCCCGACAGAAACAAACAAAAAAAAGAGTAAAAAGCCAGTCTTCAACTTTTAGTAATAACTTTCACACATTTACAGCTTATAATACAAAAGAAAAAATAATACATATTTCACAAAAAAATATCATTTTTCATCAATATGGCTTTTTGGGGACTGTGCAATGCGTACCAAATGTAATTGTACAGAATCCCATGTTATTGGGTTGAATGATTTTTCACTTGTGCTTTTTTAATCCTCAGTTATACTGTACTTTGTCTTAGGGCGGTGTCTCGCACTTGTAGATCTGCTATTTGTGGTGCGCGTCACCGCCGTACAACAAAATATTAATCAAGCATTTAGAGGAAAGAGTGAGCAGTAAATGGCTAAATGCAAATGATTACTTTCAGAATGAGTTATTAAATGACCGTTTTAGATTTTTTTCCTTTGGTTACAGTAAATCTCTTTCTTGAGTACTAAATTAACATTTCTAATATATATAATACTGTCCCATTACAGTTGAGACCTTTAAGGGATAAGAAATCTATAGCATTAGCAAATCTTTATTATAATCTTCTCCAAAACGATCGCCCATCTCATATAGATATATAAACCATTCAAAATATATACTCCCAATTCAAGTTCAACGCATCATTCCCATGGTAATACACATGCAGTCTGTTTTTTTTTCTCTCAACCATAATCTCAAAATACTGGACACGATCCATAATAGAACATAAATTATACACTGTAGTTTTTACATAACGCAAAGATCATCTGCACTGTCTGTATATAAAGTAAAACTCCAAAGACTATTAGGATTGCAAATGTGTAAATAAACAATAAATAAACAAACAGACTTGTTTTTTTTTTTGCCATTGTGCACACAAGCGCCCGGCTCAGTAGTAAAAGTTACAAAAGGTTATTTATGGTTGGACGCAGGGGGGTTTTCCCTGTAGTCTGATCTCCCAACATGTATAACAGGTTAGGATGAATGCAGGGAGGTAAGCTGACCTGGGAAGTGCCAAGCAGGCCATGTCATTGTATCATAAAATGTAATTCATTTCAATTAAAGTATTATATGTTAGGGCTGGGCAATTAACCGAAAATATATGGAAACCGATAGTTAGAAACAATAACCGACTTAATCTCGCTGATGTAGGTTAATCAAATAATCTTTAAAAAAATAATACACTATTAATTTCTTATATATATATCAATTTTATAAATTACTAAATTGATTAGCACGATTAAAAACGTAACCCAGTATTATACATAGTTGTACAATGGTGACGTGCAAAAATAGCAAAAATTAGCTTGCAGATCTGCAGTTTTTTAATGGTTCATTAATTGTGATCGATGCAAACATTTTAAATATCGATTTTTTTAAAGGGCATGTTGCCCAGCCCTAGGCTAATTCATTCTGATTCCATCAACCGCAAAAGGCTGACAAAAGCAAACCCTGCTCTTGTCCTGTGTGGGGGGACTCCATCGATTCAGTAATGGAGGAAAAATACACCTCATATCAAGAGCCTGGAAAAAAATCATAAGAGGTTGCGTTATTTGCCTTGACTGAAACACCCACACTATATACACCACAATTGCACTTGTATTAAATTCTCAAAATTAAAAAAAAAATAATAATAATCGTTAGCTTAGAGCTAACTTGTGAGTTAGCTTAGCGTGCGTCACTGTTCATCCCTGCTGATCAGTTCCTCTTTCCCTCCTCCGAAGTGAGGTCAAAACTTGGAGAGTGTCAAACTGATCCTAGATTTGTTGCGTTTAAGGTCGAGCAATGTCTTGGATCCCATCCATGAATGTACACGTACCACGAAAAAAAACTAACAAAACAAAAAGTCCGAATCCCGAGTATCCCTGAAACTCAAAAACGGAGCCTGATGACGGATAAAAACAGAGCTAATGTTTTGCAGAACACCCGCGTGGCGTGTTTGATGGCTGACGGCCGTTATCAGTGCAAAAAAAGTTTTGAAAGAAAGAAAAGCCCATCATAAAATAAAACAGTGATTACACAAAGATATTAATTAGGATACAGAATAACACAACTGTGACACTGTGCTGGACAATCGTGATGACGATTAATGGTGAGTCTAGTGATCCAGAAAAATTGCATTAGGGCTGGGGCAATTAACCGAAAATATGTCAAAGCTCATGTAGGTTCATCTAATGATCGAGAAGCAGTTTTTTTTTTATTATAACGTTTTAAAACCCGAAGAAATTCTAATAGATTTTTTCCAATAGACTAAATCAATTAAGTCTGTACAAAATGTATGATAGGCCTACAGGGCTAAATGTTTAATCAATGGTGGCGTACAACCAAGTTCAGAGAGCTCTGCAAGTTTGATCTGCTATTTTCCACTATTTTATTTTTTTGTATAAATCGTTCATTAATCGTAAGTTAAGTTTCAAATAATCGTTTGAAAAATTAATAATCGCCCCGGCCCTACATTGTTGTGCAGATGAGGATGGCTTATTTGATTTCAGGACAGTGGTTTGTGTGAGTGACCCACAGTTCGTAATGCAGGTGTTTAAAACAGTGGTTCTCAAAGTGGGATCCGGAGTGGGGGTCCCTTGAGGTTGTTCCAGGGGGTCCCCCCAGCTAAATGACGGAGTCTGTAACTCTGAGAGTGTACAAAATGATGTGTACACTCTCAAGAGATATGAGGGTCCCATCATGGCCTATAATCCATAATAAACCAACACTAGGCTCCCCAGGGATAGTCTGATGGCCGATATGTTCCTCTCGAGGGAGCAGAGAGGATGAAATCTGCCCTCAAGCTCCAACACCCGTCCAAGTCGTTCCAGTTTGCCTCCAAGTTAAGCCTGGCTCAGAAAAGCAGCGAGTTAGTGGGGGGGTGGGTGGAGGTGGTGGACGGCCGGCGTACGCTATGATACAGAGATGTCACATTAACATTAGTCACCCACCGAACGTTGAAATGCGATGGGCTCTAGCCATATTGGAAATAAATTGGGCCTCTTTCTTACATCCTTCATAGGTGTTACCAATGATCCTAATTAAGGCTCCGTTCCATTTAGTGTAGCACAGTGGTTCTCAAACATTTTGATTTCAAGGACCCCCATAAGTTCAGAGTTACACACCCGTAAGGGGCCATTTGGAACCCCCTCAAGGAACCATGAGGGTCCCTGGTCCACACTTTGAGACCCACTGGTGTAGCAGGGTGTTTCCAGTGAGCCAACACGCACAATATCAGCACCCTGACTCTGTTTGACCAGAATGGAACAGAGCCTTCATTAGTTATCATTGGCAACACCTGTGAAGGAAGTAAGGAAGAGGCCCAATTCCTTTTCAATATGGCTGCTGTGCATAGAGCCTATTGCGACTTAAGGACTTGAGGACCGACAGAACTGCGAGGGGACAGTGTTGGACGTGGTGGGTGGTGGTGTTGAACGTGGTGGTGGGTGGTGTTGAACGTGGTGGTGGAAGGTGTTTGGGGGGAGATGATGATGGGGGGGGGGGGGGGGTCTCGGTGGCACAGTGGCTCAGAAGGCAGTGGTGACGGCGTTCCCTCGCCGCGTGCCCAGGCGGATCATTTCGCCCGGCACCGTGTCCAGCTGTTCGTACGCCAAGCGGCCCTCCTCACCTGCCACGGGGAAGGAAAGATAAGTGTTAATTTTGATTAACACTTATCTACCCATAGTCCACACCAATGCAACTTACAACCAGTTCCAAGAAATTGCAGCGGTCTGGACTGACCAGTTGCAGAAGGGTGCCATTTGGGGATAATGGTTGCAAGTAGTTGCAGTCCCAGTGTATTTACATTACATCGATATGTATTGTTCATTAAGCCATTAAAGGTTCTATGACATTCATTTTAACTTTTTTTATTTTTTATGTTTTTTTGGGGGTTTTATGACCTCAATTACACCCCAAAAATCTGAACTTTGAACATTCAGTGGATTTTCTGTGGTCTGGGGTTTTCTGAATAATCAGGCTGAAAAGTAATCTGAGCTTGGCCCTTCGACAGTGAGGTCACAGTCGATTAATCCCGCCCACTCTCCTCCTCGGCCCTCCCCTCCACTATCCTTTCCTTTGGGGGGGGCGGAGCAGAGGCGATGATTGACAGGCAAAATCCCTCACCAGCGACACCCGCAGGCAAAGATTTCTTTTTTCATTGCAGTTGAAAAGGCTTTAGAAATGTGAGAGAAAAACACCTGCCATGGATCAATGGAGTGGATTGTTTTGTTAAAACTTTTTATACACGTTTGAAGGACCATGACAAAGACTTTTAATGTGTGGTAAAACTGAACGTCATGAAACCTTTAAGACCGGGAAAGCATCTGTGTTATTTTAAGATTTCATTGGCTGGCACAAAAGGGGCGCGGCCTTACCGAAAGTGAGCAGGGTCTCAAAGGCGACGTGTCGCAGCTCCTCGTCGGCCGAGTCACACAGCGCTATGACCGCCTTGATGCTCTCCACCGCCTGCACACAATTTCATTTCGTAAATGAACACCCTACTTGATCACACTACAGCGTCACGCGAAAGCATCGAGAGGAGCAGATCTGCAAGCTCGACACATTTTGAGCTTGTTTGAGATCTGCTACTTTTGCTATTCTAAATGAACAGCATTGGACGTACAGTATGAGGTTTCCAGAGATTATATACTTCATTGCACAGCGGTGTCATGCATAGAAGTTTTATATTGTAATTGTATTGTAATCAAAAATATAATTGTAATTATATTGTGATTATGCTGAAAGCTGAATAAACAAACAGTGAAAATAGAAGATGCTGTCGCGATGCCTTGTGAGCTTGCAGATCTGCTACTTTCACAAGTTTTGAAAAAAAAAGAAATGTTTGTGACATTTTGTGAAGCTCTTCGCCTATAATGACATGCCCAAAATAGAGATTGATTATTAATCTCAATATCGATATTTTTAAAAACATGCTAGTGTAGAGCCCTGAGGGGCTCCGCTCATTGCTCAACAACGCATTGGGGTTTGACTGACCTGGAGACAGCTCAGGGCAGAGCAGGCAGCCCTCTGGCTCTGAACTCCTGCCTCAGACAGTGCCTGGGTGTAGTGGTCTATCGCCTGTGGACACGACACAACACACACACACACACACACACACACACACACACACACACACACACACACACACACACACACACACACACACACACACACACACACACACACACACACACACACACACACACACACACACACACACACACACACACACACACACACACACACACACACACACACACACACACACACACACTGTTAACTCCTGATTGGATAAAATTGGTATCCTGACCTGAAAAATGCACTTTCTGTTTACTTAACCCATTAACCTGCAACTGTCATTTTTAGATTTGAGCTAAAAAGCATTATTTTACACTTTGGGCTATTCAAAAATAGCAGATATACAAGCTCATAGCGCGGCACCGAGTGCCGCGCTACGAGCTTGTAGATCTGCTATTTTTGAAAATTTGTGAAAATGTGTGCAAATCTTTGAATATATACATTTTTAAAGCGAACATTTTTAACTCAAATCTTTGCTTCTGGGGGGTCCCTGGAAAAAAAATTTTTTGATGGGGGTCCGTGGCTAAATTCATATCATTTTGGGGGTCCTTGACATGAAAAAGATTGAGCACCACTGACATAGAAACATACGTTTTTCAGAAAACTGTTGAGATTTAGGAGACATGTAGAATCGGCTTCAGGTCTCAATGGGTTAAGAGCCGGAGAGACATGGATACACACGTGACACACAGAGATAACAGCAGTGACACTGACCGTGCTCCTGAAGTGTGCGTGCGACGCTGCTGACGAGAGGTAGTCGGCGGCAGCTTTGTTGACCTGGGGGTCCTCGTGAGTGAGCAGGGACGCCAGGGCCCTCAGCGTGGCCCCCCGGGGCCACAGCGACGACGCACGCACCTCGGCCAGCTCCGCCAGGCACCGGCTGCAGTCCCCGCTGCTCAGGGCCTCGGCGAACACGCCTGGGGACGGGTTTAACTCAATGTTAATTATACCATTAATGTTGTGTATGAAATGCCATGTATTTGTCGGGTGGGAAATGTTCTGTATTTGTACTGTATCGTCTGTATTTGTGTAGGGGGAAAAAAGGCATATGTACTGAATATGTTTTGTGCCCCATCTATGCTGAATAAAAAAATTAAAAAATGTAAACCCACATGACAGAGGGACAGGTGTTAAACCAGTGTTTCCCAAACAGTGGGCCAGGGACCTAATTTTTGTGTCGCAGGGACCTAATTTTCGCACGACCCATTTTTATGGGTCGTGAGAAAATATACCTTTGTTTTTTGTTTCCTACATTTTGTTTTTAATCATTATTTCAAAACATTTTAAAAAAAAATCCCCAAAGATTTTAAATATATATTTATTTTTTCAAAAAAATACATAAATAAAAAAATATATAAAAAATTCCATTCTTTTGAGAAAGTTATCAAAACAAGTAGTCAAATAGTGGATAGGCTATATTTTCACTAGTTTGGGACTATTTTCACTATAGTTTGGGTCCTGGGTACACATAAAACTTCTCTCTTGGTTTGCCATCCAAAATGTTTGGGAAGCACAGTGTTAAACAACCTTTGAGCACCCTCTGCTGGACAAATTTGTGTACAGCGAGACATGCATACATAACACACAGACAAACTTTACAATACAGGTGCAACAGTTAACTGAACTAATAGATTTACTCAGTTATTTAACAATAATAATAATCGATAATAATAATAATTTGAATAAAACATTTCAATGTAGATGTAGATCTACAATAAAATACATACATTAGTATAAAATGATAAAATGCATTTCTTTATTTATTGAAGTTATTTGTCATATCTGCCCTGTACAATTTTAGTTTACAAAGCCTAAAAGTAAAACTAATTAAAATTGTATTATGTTCCGATGTTCAATACCAAAAACACGCTTAATTGCAATGATTTGTACGACTATTCATTGTCAACTGAAGTTTGATCACCACCTCCTCAGGAGACCACAAGGGGAGGTAAATGTAATTTCACATCTCCTTTGTACAGTACATATCATTGCTGTCGGGCAGAAATCTCTTATCTCCATATTCTAACTTTTTGTGTTTTTTCGTAAATTAATGCCCTACTTGATCATACTGTACTACAGTGTCACACAAAAGCATCAAAAGTAATTAGTAATAGTTTTGAATATATGAGGTTTCCACCCGACACAGACGATATAGTGTTTGTATTTGTTGATGACATGTATTATTGTGTTAATTCTTTATGTGTTTAGCCTTTAAGGGATAGTTCACCCCCAAAAAGACTTTTTTCCCATCGAATAGTCACCCCATGGAGGATTGAATTCATGGATATTTTTTCGTTTTTGTCGCATTCCTAAGACAATAATTTGATGACCGCCAGCGGTTCTGGTAGGAGACAATTATTGGCTTAGGAATGCGACAAAAACAAAAGAAAATCCATGAATTCAAGTCATGGGGTGACTAATATTTTTTTGGTGGGGTGAACTATCCCTTTAATGTCTAAAGTGCCTCGTGCTGTTGACATTTCAGACTTAATAAAGTATTGAACCAATCAAATCGTCCTCACCCTCTCTGGCCAGATGCTGCAGATGTGTCTCCATGTGGTGGACGTCGTGCCGCTGGACGTAGCCGTGGAACTGAAAGACGGTCAGGAGGACGTCCTGGTGGGACGGCGAGGACGAGGCGGTGGCACAGGCAGGGGGTCCTCCCGTCCACGGCAGGTCACCTCTGTCCACCATCTCCCCAACCACGGCACCTATGACTGGAGGACAGAGGGGACGTTATGACATCTAATTATTATGACGTCCATTTAAGTCCTATTTTAGTCATCTGAAATGTTTTAGTTTTAGTCTAGTTTTAGATGACTAAATAACATAAGATTGTAGTCAACTAAATCTACAGCTGTTTTAGTCGACTAAAATGTATTTTGGTGGGCCGTGATGGCATCGTAACGCCTGATTTATACTTCTGTTTTCGGAGTGCGACACCTGCGAACTTGCCTCAGTTCTACTGGATCTCTTTTTTTAGTCTAGTTTTTATTTGTTGACGAAATTAGCAATATATTTAGTCATAGTTTTAGTCATCGTCATAGCTTAGTTTGTATTTCGTTTTTGTCAATGAAAAACGGTAGTCGACGAACAGTTTTAGTCGACAAAATTAAGACTGGCTGCAAGCAGCCATACCATGGATCTACAATGCTACAAGCATCATTTACGGGGGCCAAGAAATGGCCATTTTCTGAACAGGCATGCCCCCCAACAATGCTGCACACAGCGATAC
The DNA here is from genome assembly GCF_963454915.1 of Gymnoscopelus microlampas. NCBI lineage: Eukaryota > Metazoa > Chordata > Actinopteri > Myctophiformes > Myctophidae > Gymnoscopelus > Gymnoscopelus microlampas. The sequence goes on along the minus strand of NC_139952.1, from coordinate 11,820,788 downwards.
CGGGAGTCAACAAAACGACCCGTTCCCAAACGGCAATGCTCTAGTTATTCTCATTTCATTGCATTAGTTATTCGAAACATTCGCCTTCTGGCCATTTTCTTTCCCATTGGTGGGATTTTTAATCATGTACAGCACAGCATAATACAGTATAAATGTGACTACCGTGAAGACTAGTATGAATAGTGTATAAGTTGCTTAGAATTTTCTGGGTGAAAAAATTAAGAAAAGGGAAAAGAGACATAAAATGGATTATGTGAAATCCGTCCTGGTGCCAACCTCTGTGTGTGTGTGTGTGTGTGTGTGTGTGTGTGTGTGTGTGTGTGTGTGTGTGTGTGTGTGTGTGTGTGTGTGTGTGTGTGTGTGTGTGTGTGTGCATGCGTGTGTGCGTGCACGTGCTGGTGGTACCTGTGTGTGCAGTGAGTTGTGTGTGTGTGTGCAGTGTGTGTGTGTGTTGGTGGTACCTGCGTGTGCAGCGTGTGCGTAGCGTTGGACCATGTGTGTGAGCAGTGTGTCCAGCGTGGTGTGGAACACTCCCCCGGCTCCACTGCACTCTGACCACAACGCCATCAGCCCCGGCCGCTCCGCTAGCCTGGGCAGCACTGAAACACACAAGGGAAATTGGAAGTGACGACGCAAATAAGTGAACAGACACGATTGGAATTGGATCACTATCAAATTGAAGTTGATACATTGATACTCTCTCCTGATTGGATGAAATAGGCCAACCCACCTGAAAATGTACTTTCTCTTTATGAAGGAGAGACTACTGAACAAACACTATACAGTACCAATGATTACTATTGACATATGGAGGTTAAGTAGCCTCCATGAGGCCCATACGGCAGGAGCCCATCTCCTGTTTCTATAGTGTGAGCCTGCTTGACGTACAAGTACACCCTCTGGACATGACACGGCCGGGGGATTGAACCCCAACCTCCCAATCTCAGGGCGGACAAAAAATAGCAGAACTACAAGCTCATGGCGCGGCACTCGGTGCCGCGCCATGAGCTTGTAGATCTGCTATTTTTGAATAGCCAAAGTATAAAATAATAGTTATTTTCTTTTTTTAAAGATTTTTTTGGGGGCTTTTTATACCTTTATTTAGAGAGGGACAGGGAAAGTAGGCTGACAGGAAATAGGGATAGAGATGGGGGGTGACATGCAGCAAAGGTCGTCGGGAACGGGAGTCGAACCCGCGACACGCTGTCAGGCTGGCATTGCAGCCTAGGGTGCCTGGACCGTCACGCTACGGCCCAGGCCTAAAATAATGGTTATAGCTAAAATCTAAAAATGACACAGATGCGTTCCCGGATTGAATGGGTCAAGACGTTTAATTTATAACCAGGGGTCATAATGAACGCGGTACCGACCGTCCCCGGCGGTCATGCTGGCTCCCAGTCTGTCCGGGCTGATCTCTCCCAGGTCCTCTAACAGCTGGGTCTGTTCCGACAGCTTCTGCAACACCCCACGCCTCTGCACCCCGCTCACCCCGCTGCTCAGCAGCTGTGAACAAACGCACACAAACAACACACAGGTTACATTTACTGTATACTGTAGTAAAAATCACACCCCGTGTGAAGGAAGCGGTGCCTTTGCGGCGGGGCTTAACTCATTTCAGTTCGTCCCTATTGGTGGTCTGAGTCCACTTACCAAATTTGTACTTGGTGGCATGCTGCAAACTGGAATGATGGCTGTTTAAAGGCCAGCCAATGGGCAGACAGAGGGGGCGGGGCTTAAGTAATTACAGTTCGTCCCTATTGGTGGTTTTAGTCCATGTACAAAATTTGTACTCCGTAGCATGCTGCGAACTTGAGTTATGGCTGTTTAAAGGCCAGCCAATGGGAAGACAGAGGGGGCGGGGCTTGAGCAATTGATGCTGGTCCCGTATTGGTGGTCTAAGTCCACATACCAAATTTGGACTTGGTGGCATGCTGCAAACTGGAGTTATAGCTGTTTAAAATCCCATGCTCATCCCGTGCTCATACGGGCGGACGTCCCTGGGGGTCCCTGGACCCCTCTTTGATAACCGGTGGCACGTGTGGCCAATGAGAGGAGAGATGGTATAGGCAATCTCCAAGTCCGTGTGTGTGTGTGTGTGTGTGTGTGTGTGTGTGTGTGTGTGTTTGCGTGTGTTTGTATGTGTTGCTTCTTTGCCGTGCTCATCCCGGGCTCATACGGACACACAGACACACAGACGGACACACAGACACACAGACACACAGACACACAGACACACAGACACGGTGTCAAAGCCACGTATAGAGCGGTTGGCACCGCTAAAAATAATATATATATAATAATTAATATACTGAAAATGTGGTCCCATCTGAAAATATTTCGTGCCAGGGAACCCCATTCAAGATTAGTGTTGAATTGCTTCAAAACTATTAAAAAAGAAAATGTCAAGATCTTTTAAGAAAAAGCAGATCTACAAGCTAGTGTTGTGAAACATAGTAAGCTTGTAGATCGGCTATTCTCAGAACGCAGCTAAGTATAAATCACGCATTATGGCACCATCACGGCCTGCCAGAATACATTTTAGTCGACTAAATCAACTGCAGATTTAGTCGACTAAAATCTCATATTTAGTCAAGACTAAAACTAAAACATTTCAGATGACTGAAATATGACAAAAACTAAACAGAATTTAATTCAAAAAGACTATGACTAAAACTAAATCAAAAGTTGCTGTCAAAATGAACACTGAATGTCGTGTACCTGGACCAGGTGGTTGCAGTACTGCAGGTGGATGACGATAGCCACGTCCAGGTTCTCGTTGCCCGTGGTGAGGGGTAGGGGGCTTCCGGCCACGCTGTTGCCCACCCCCGTGTCCTCCGTCAAGGCTTCACTCAGGTGGCCCCTGGCCTCTGGATGCTGGCCCCTGGGAGTCAATACGAGACATACAACACAATCACCACTAGGGGTCACTTATATAACACAGGAATGCTACAAGAATGACCAGAGAACTAAAATTATTTATTGTGAGGCCAGACCGTCCATACCATGGTTAGATTCATCAGCAGTAGTCACATAATACCATATAATAAATACATTAAAAACATTATAGTGCTTTGTTCATATCAGTCAAAAGAGTGATTTAATTAACAAATAAAATACATCATATTATGATTTCTATCTCTGGGACCCCAATCCACACTGTAAAATCCCTTAACTCTGAGAGTTACAGACCGGGCAAAGGGTCCATTTGGTTCCTCCTAACTACCAATCAGTCCTTATCAATCGGACCCCACATTGAGAACCGGTGGTCTACAGCCACATTACAGGGTTAACAACATTACCACCAACACTCACCCGATGGCGTCTCCCTCCACGTCAAACAAGGGGGGCCTGTGTGCGGGGGTATGGGGTCCGGTGGCAGAGGTGGGGGCGGAGGCGGGGGTCCCGCCCCCCCCACCCACCACCACGGGGGGTGGGTCGTCCCCCGTGTCCTCGTCGTCGAAGTCGGACGTGTTGAGGAAGTCGAAGCTCTCCAGGGCGCTCTCCACCGTCAGGCTGAGGCTGGACGAGCGGCTGCGATGGCCCGGCAGACGACACTGATGGACCCACAGCGTTACAATTTAGGCATTTAGCAGATGCTCTTACAATAAGCAACGTACACACATACATCAAAAGCAGAGAGACAGTGTAGTGCCTCAGTAACCTAGGATCATAGGTAAACCAAGAACCTCGCATCAGTCAAGTCACGAGTCATTGGCGTTGAAGTTTAATCAAGTGAGCCTAAAGTCGTCAAATTTGTGACTCGAGTCTCAAGTCCTAGTCTCGAGTCCACTCCTCTGAAACACGCTGACGCCTGCATCCCCCTGTATTCCCGTGCCTGTATTATGAATTAAAATAGAGCCAGAAGAAGGACTTCGGAGAGCTGGCTATTCTTTTGTTTGATAAAAGCTAAAAGCAGCGCCTCACCTTGAGCAGGTCCTCCAAGCGCATGACCTCCTGCTCCAGGTCCTGTAGCTCGCGGCAGCGCTGCGTCAGAGCCTCCAGCCTCATGAGCAGACTCTGGATGGACTCCTCCAGACCGGCCTCCATCAGCACCCTGCTGCCGGCCTCACTCGGCCAGCCTGAGCACCCTGACGACACGCCTGTCACCGGCAACACAGTTTAGTTGGTGATTGTCATTCAAATAATTGGCAAATCATGATTCGATACTCTTTTTGACATTGAACATAGGAACATAAAGCAAAATTACAATTACGTTGGCCTTTAACTCATCCAGTGCCAGACTTACTTCTGTCTGTGTTTGCCCAGTGCCAGCGATTTTTATTTTTTTCTTAGATTTTCAAGTATGATCTATCCCCTGATGGTTGCAGGGTTAGGAGGGTTGCACTGTGTGGTTTCACAAATGTCAACGAGGTCATCGCGACCTTGTAGACATTAATTGTCTGCCTTTGAAAATAACATGTCTGGGCCAAAAATACATAGTATAACATTAATGTTATACTTTCAAAAAACTGTCCTAAAAAGCAGAAATATCTGATCTATATGTAGAACATTCTTCTAAATTTGCCATAAATGCCATAAAAAGAGAAACGGCAGGTTGATTAGTGGTTAAGAGAGCGTAGACAACAACGCGAAAATAATGATGGAAAATACGGCATTTCTGATCGTTTCATCCAGCCGTTTTCATACAGACGAATGGGAACAGTTCCAACAGTTATGCAACATATTATATTAGCTCAAAATAATCATGACAAGCCTTACCCGAAGAGGAGACGGCTGCGGTGCCCCCGGCGGCGGCGCCCTGCGCTGGCGTGTCGATCTCGGACGAGGTGAGCCTGCGTACCAGCTGCCTGGTGAGGCTGCCGGCCTCCTCCGTGTCCAGCTCCAACGGCTTCAGCTCCTCGTCTGCATTGTCCAGGGAACAGAGTATTGTTAACTAAAACTAACCCAAACTAACCACAAGTACTACTGACTAAATATTCTGGTTAGCTGAAATAAAAAAAAAGACAAAAATGAGGCTTTACAAATAAACGCTGACTAGCTGAAACTGTATTGTGTGATAAAACTAACTAAAATCATATCATGTCCTTGGTTTTAGTCTTTATCATTATAGCCAATATTTGTCTTAAAGAAATGGTGAACATAGGCGATCTACTCAGTGTGTTTCTGAGCTTTTTGACACATACCCCATATTTCAATATAGAAAAAATAACACTAAAACTAAACTAAAAAAATAAATAAAACTTAACCCGCTTTAAAAAAAAAAATCAAAACTAAACTGAAATGGAAAAACATTGAGTAAAAAAAATAAAAAATCGTGGAAAATGCAAAAAAAACAAACAATATTAATAACCTTGGTCCAGGAACACGTCCTCGGGCGCCACGGCCGAGAGGCGGCCCTCCGAGCACAGGGACGCCGCCCCCGAGCCCGAGCGCCGGCGCTGGGACTCCGTGCGCTCCCACTCCGAGTCCAGGTCGCCGGCGCCGTTGGCCTCGTCGCCGCTGGCCAGGCTGGCGGTGTTGGCGCGGCTCCCGCCGCTGCTCGACTCGCCGTCCTCCCCCTCCTCCCCCTCCTCCTCCTCGGCGTTCTCCTCCTCGGCGATGGAGTCCTCCCGCCTCTGGGTGGCGATGGCGTGAGGGGGCGTGGCGTGGTGGTGGGCCGGGGCCGCGGGTGGCGGAGGGTGGTGGTGTTCCGTCTCGGGCGGCGTGACGGTGATCTCCGGGTTGGACTGGGCCGTGGAGTGGGCGCTGGGGGCGGGGCTGGGGCTGGCCGACGTGGAGCCCGCCGACGTGTCGGAGAAGGTGAAGGACAGGCGCTTGCACTCGGCCATCCCCCCGCAGCAGCCGTTCTCGAAGATGTCGTCCGGCAGCGTGGACTGGAGACACAGAGACAAGAACTGTAAAAAAAGATACTAATAATAATACTAGCACTATCTGGGGGAAAACGTTTTATTCACACCAAACAATAATGGTTGTTTTTGATCGCCTCAATAGGCCCAAATCGATCACCTTGTAGATCATAATGTGGTCGCCCTCCGCCTGTTCTAACCTTTGACTAGGGTTGGGATCCAGAACCGGAGGAAAAGGAGGAACCAGATGATCCAACATCAAGGAACCGGAATCGGTTCCATCGTCACAATTGGAACCGTTTTCTATAACCGGTTTTATCACATTGTCAGAGCTGGCATGTGGACTTCACGTCTGCTATACAATTACAATACCGGTGGTTCTTAAAACGTTTTCATTTGAAGGACCCCCATAACTCTGAGAGTGTCAAAATGTACACTCTCAGAGTAACTCTCAGGGGTCCATTTGGAGCCCACTCAAGAAACCCAGAGTGTCCCTGTACCTCACTCTGAGAACCAGTGAGGTATACAGTATATTATAGGAATTGTTAAAGGGAACCGTTAAGGAATTGGATCGTTAAGAGGGAATCGTTAAGGAACCGGAATCGTCAAAATCCTAAAGGATCCCTCTGACTAAACGTGCTGTATCTCCGTTAATCTAGTCTTGCTAAAGCAGGAGCCAAACTCTGTCCAATCTGTGCACTCAGCAGAGAATCCATGTAGAAGACCAACTTCAACAGCAACCAGAAATGAAGATCAACACCATGCAAACACAAACAGCCCACATGCACCGACTGAAGCCGTCACGTCAACACAAAATGGCCACAAAGTCACACCGGGTGAAGGCGGGAGGGGGTGGTTAGGAGGGGGGTGGTGGTAGGTAGCAGGGGGGGGGGTCCACACTGCACTCACGTAGACCTCCAGGCTGGACTTGGGCCTCGGCCGGAGCGAGGCCAGGTCGCCGAACGAGCGACTGCGCCTCAGTTTCTCCAGCAAGGTGTCTCGGAGCGCATGCAGGAAGGACAGACGCTGGCGTTCCACGGGATGCGGCCGCCACTTCTTTACGCAAACGTGCAACAGGCAAATGGGTTTAGGGATGGATCGGGGGGTCGAGTAAGAGGTTGGGACATGGGGACATGGACAGGGACAGGAGAGGATATCGGGGGGAATGGGTGTTGTTAGTTGGGAGTTTAGATGAGTACAAACCACAGGCTCCGATGGTCAAAGTATTAGGGATGTACATAGACAACAAAGGGGTCAAATAAACCTATGAATAATGAGCAGTTTGCATCTCAAATCCATCAAATATCGACCTAAAAAGCCACTTGGCAGCCATATTAGTACACCCCCAAACACACTGACACTAGATAGATGCACAGCATACGGCTGAGACACCATATTTAAGAAAAGGATTTGAAAAAATATATATTATCCATATATATATGTCCCTGGCACAAACTTTTTTCTAACCCACAGCCTTATCAATATGGGGGTCCTTGACTGCTTTATAACCATCCAGATTAGCTAGCAAACAAAACCGCTGTTTCACAGATAACAGGGCTAGAGGGAATTTCATCTTCCCTAAACAACAAAATGTCTAATAATTCATTACTATATCAGCCAGGAAAACCAATATAGGGTTCACAAAATGATGAAATCCTTATTAATCCAGAGTTAATAAGGATACAGACAATCCGTTGCAGCGCGATGTGTTGTGGGATTGTAGAGTGGTTAATTTCAGTGTGCAACTAAGGCCATTATGTCCACAGGTATTTTTCTAAACGTAGCTTTTTATATGCGTTTGGGGGGTTCGTCTCAAAAGGCGTTTTTGTCTCCTGAAAACGAACAAATTTGAAAGCTCCGGCCACAGTGAAGATATTTTTAAACGCTGTATTTGCGTTGCCGTGTGGACGACATAAACGGAGGTTTTGCACATTGTACTGCGCAGTGGGAGTACAGTATATTATAGCCTACATCATTTTGTTTAATATTCCTCGCTATCATCACATGTTGACTCTGGTCTACACTTGCAATGGATGTTCACCCCAGACCCATAATATATGTATGTATATCTTTTTTTTAATGTAGGGAGAAAAAAAAGGGGGGCATGACTATTGTTCGAGACTCCCGACCCACTGTTTGGGAAACAGTGTGTTAGGTACTCTGTGTATGTGTGTGTGTGACTCACAAAGAAGGAGGTATCCTGGAAGGTAGGTGTCTCCGGTGTGCCCTGGCTGTAGATGGACACCCGTCTCTGCAGCGCCGTGGCCTTGCTCACATTACCGGAGGACAAGGTAAGGTCTTCTACGTCGAACGGGCTGGATGGAGAGAGACCCAACAGTGGACGGTGGATTGATCAGTAAACATAAAAAAAAACATTTGGGGGTATTTTTGTCACAGTTCATTTTGTCGACTAAAACTATGATGAAAAACGTTTGTCGACTGCCTTTTTTCCACTAACAAAAACTACATTAAAAACGTAAATTAAAAAGAAGCTTTGATGACAAAAACACAAATATATTGACAGTTTCATCAACAAATAAAAACTAAATGTTAGGGAGGGACTAGTGGAGAAGAGATCCAGTAGAACTAAGACAAATCATTTTATGCTTGGCTGAACGTGGGTGTCACCCAGATCGAAAATTGGCAATCTTAAATCTAGATCGGCTATTTTCGCCAGCTGATCCACCAATGACACCATCAAGGCCTGCGAAAATTATTTGTCGACTAAATCAAATGGAGATTAACTAAAATCTTAATAATAATATTAATACTATTTAGTCAACTAAAACTAGACTAAAACTAAAACATTTCAAATTACTAAAACTAAATGGAATTTTATTCAAAAGACTATGACTAAAACTAAATGAAAATTTGCTGTTAGTTTTAACACAACTGAAAATGCACAAACATGCAATGGCCATGTTACGCCAGCAGATGGCATGAGATACTGGACATTTTTATTGCTTACTACACTGACATAACAATGGCTGTTCTTTCCTCATATAATGTGAGTATGTCGAGTAGAGGTGCGTATTTTTAATCACTTTCAGCCTTGCACCCCTATTTTGGAAATGTCAGAATAAAAACAATACAAAATAGCAGATTGTTTGCTATTCGTCATATGACAAAGTATGTACGGAAAATATCACAATAAAATATCCAAACTTTGTCACATACAAGACTGTCTGATGATTTGGTGATGTACTTACAACCAGGTGACCTCCAGGTTGAGTTTGACCGTCCCCAGGTCGTTAACGTCCACAGCCACCACCTGGGGCATGGCCGTAAACAGCTCCTTGGTCTCACAGATCACACTGCCCACCAGCAGGTGAGTGGCCAGACCCTTCAGCTCTGTCACCTGACAGGCACACACACAGGTTTGTATTACTATACTTGTGAGGACATCAACATTTTATGAATGCCATTTTTTATATATTTCATTTTTAACCGTAAGCCTAAAGCCAAAAAAATAGCAAATCTACAAGCTAAGTATAAATCATGTTTTATTCTAATTCCAACCCCTAAAGCTAAACTTTAAATGTCTAATCCTAATCCCTGAATCTTATCCTAATTGTAAACCTCTAAAAATATTTGTTTAACCATAAAACAGCCATTTTTCTTGTGAAGATCAGGAAAATGGTCCTCACAACATCCGTTTCTCATATTCTACCATACTTGTGGGGACGTTTGGTCCTCACAAGTATAGTAATACACACACAAAGACACACACAGTCAGACAGAGGTATTAAAGTCACACTGTGTAACATTCATTTTGGTAGTCTTTTTGGTGACCCCTCTGTTGTTGCTCTGCAGTCATTACAGTGTTTGTTTATGGAACTGCGAATCCCGGAATTCAGTTTGAAACAAAATCACGGAAGTACCACTCCAAAAACGAATGCTGCAGGGTCCTAGCACCCAGTATATTTTGAAAAGCAGCAACAATGCTGTAAGAAATGGTATGCATTAACTTCAAAATACATAAATACATTGGCTGTACTTTTTTGATGATTGTGTCATTTTGGTGCGAGTGTCTGCCTCTGACAGTCACACCAAAAGGATTACAAATTGAAATTGTGTTTTTCTCAAAAAACTCATTTATATTGAAGTTATTGTGAAAAATATGCCAGTGAAAGATTATATACAAAATAACTTTTGTTTAATTGAAAAAGTTACACAGTATGGCTCTGATTTCTTTCTGGACATTTTTGAAAAGCATACCGATTCGATTTAGAAAAAAAGCCATTGGTTTCTATTCATTTCAATGAGAAAATCTTAAAACCAACAAAAAAAACTTCATGGTAAAAAGTTTGAAATATGAAAAGAAATTATAATTTGAACGTTCCTCCCTTCATAAACAAGCCAAATGTTTAGTCTTATGACGCACGTGCATGTGAAAACATTACTGTGCCAGCGCACCTTGACAGATATGAAAACATTATTGTGACAGATCACGTTGACAGAAATGAAAAACAATGATTGTGACAGGTCATCCGGAAAGATATGAAAACATAATCTATGAGTCACAACTTATGAGTCAGTGTTTCTCAAACTTTTTCATTTCAAGGACTCTGCTAATTTAACTGAGTCAGTGTACAAATGTGTCCAAATGGACATATGGGTCACTCCTCACAATAACCTGCACTATTGCAGGACAAAAAAACTTTATGCACAATAACCGTGTCCTTTCAGTATCCTGCCCTATGCTTAGGCAAAAACGTAAGCAACCATTATACAAACAGTATACCCCCTATACAATACACAAAAAAACAGTCTTAGTGGAATTATTAAGCAGCCTACTGACTAAATTTTACCAGGAGAATAAAGGATGCAGAGCCTGTTACAACATGCTTCCTATGGAATTAAAACATTATTCATATATCTGTCACACTCCAAATGTTGGGTCTTGTAATAAAGAAATGTGCATCTGCAGGTCTGCTTGAAGTGTTTTGCGATGATGCCATGCATTAAATGAGCTTTGACAAGCCTCATCACATTACACCGGAGCGCTGATTCCTCTATGTGAAACTCTACACTTGAAATGAGTGAGCCGACGGCTTCCATTAACCCCAGCGGCACCATGGGAAACCAGGAGGACAACGGGGGCAGAGAGGACGGATGAAAACACATTTAGAACAGGGGTAACCTTTTTAGTTCGAGACTTCATGAAGCTGGTCCATTGGATTACAGCACCATCAGACCTTTTTTTATTTATTTTTTGAACATTTCAGGATTTTTTTTATTTTTAATTTTTTAGAAAAGACAAAACCTTAGAACAAAAAAAACTGCGTATTTAATCTCGACCCATACAAACAAGTCCCTAAGGTTGAGAAACCCTGGTTTAGAAGTGTCAGTACCTTGATGTTGATGAGGTCGGTGATGAGAGGCATGAAGATCATCTCCTCTCCATCCCAGCTCTGTCTGGAGTTCACCTCGATCCTCCCCTTCAGCTTCCAGCGCTGGCGTCCGTATCGCATGAAGATCTACAACGCCACAAAAACCACGAGGTAACAGTCAGGAAAAAATAAGACTGAGAGAAAGATAAGACTGGGACAATCTAAATATTTGTTCTCCTCCATTATGCAGCATTGTTTTAAATCAGAACAGTGACTTACCTCATACTGGTCTCCTGGACAGAGCCTTGCGAAGCCAGCCAGACCTGGGAACAACGCAAAACAATTAAACATACCCGATTTAGAGAGGAAACAGGTCAAAGAGCGGAACCATTATGGGTCGGTAGAGTGACTAAAGCTACTGTTTGCTGTACTGGGATCCGAATTTGATACCGAACACAAACTCACAACAACATATATGAATCCAGAGGATTTGAATTCATGTCCTGGAGACCCAGTTGGTTTTGATTCTAGCCATCTAATTATGGGCTCATTTATTTAATACAATTAGCTGTAAAATAGAAAGGAATAAACCCTTTTCACAGCAAGCCGTAACACAGATTGAGATAATAACATTAAAGATATTTTTTGGGTTAGAACAAAACATTTGTTCAAATTTTATCTTTAATAAATAATAATAATGTAGCAAAAAACGAACAAAGTGGGATATTTACTCGCGACCCATAAAAATTGGTCCGGGAACCAAATTGGTCCCAACCCACTGTTTGAGAAACATTGACTTAAAGGCCCTTTCATTGAGGGTGTGTTTCATTTAGTTGTAAAGGGTCAATAGTCTGTGTTCTTCCAAAACCAGACATATAAACCGCGTTTGTCCCATCATTATTCACCGGTGATATTGTCTTGAAAATCCCACAACCTATTTGTAGGGTTATTATCGCGTCTCACCTTTCATTTTGATGTGAAACTCCCCGAGCAGGTTCTCCAGCTCGCTCTCGAACGTGTTCATGTTCTATAGACACACACACACACACACACACACACACACACACACACACACACACACACACACACACACACACACACACACACACACACACAGCAGTTAGGTAAACGGATCAGGGATTCTCAACTCTTTTAATTTCAAGGAACCCCTGCTTGATAAGCATTAGGCCAAAGATATTGAACATGGACGGACCACGTCAGAAATGTGGTGCTCTAGTCTACGGGGACCTACCAGGGGTCACAGACAAAGTCGAGAGAGAAGGATGAGGCTGCCGAAACTAGTGGCAAGCAAACTGACACTGTGAGAGCCAACACAGGGCAACACTGTAGAGCTCAAGACCCTGATGTTAGATAGGAGAGTGTGGAGGGCAGCGATTCAGGAGTCCCGAGTTCATTGGTGTTGGCTAGGCCGGCATATTGAATATTTTAAGAGATTGATAAAGTTATAGTAGGGCCTATTAATTGTGTTAAATGTCAACGAAACGTAGTGAAATATGCCAGTGATATAAGGTGCTAGAGTAAAAAGTTAAAACACATTTAGGGGTTCTGTGGATAAAAAGAAAAGTCTGTATGGGGTTCCCTGAGCCCAAAAAGTTTGAGAACTATTGATAGAGACACACAAGTAAGCAGCTCTTTGTCACACAACAACTACAACAGGAACAATAGTCATTAAGTCGTCAGGAAGCGGGCTTGACACAGCCATCCAGAACACAATTAAAGAGGAAGTAGGACAGTTGATTTAAGCATCGATGATGACAGGCGTGTGTGTGTGTGTGTGTGTGTGTGTGTGTGTGTGTGTGTGTGTGTGTGTGTGTGTGTGTGTGTGTGCGCGCGCGCGTGTGTGTGTGTCTGTGTGTATGACAGGGAGTGGAAGGCCATTATAGCGAACACGTGCCTTCAAGTAACATCTTGCTTACAAATCAGTCTACGCACCATTTGTAGCATGTATTTAAATAATATCACGTGATGACTAAATACGTGCCAGTGCATGTATGCACACACACACACACACACACACACACACACACACACACACACACACACACACACACACACACACACACTTATTATTTTTCAGTTGCGTGGTGTTGATATTTAATGTGTTCAATTTTTAATTTAACTTGGCCTCAGTGAAAATGTAGCAGATCTACAAGCTCAAAACACGTTTTGAGCTTGTTTATCTGCTACTTTTGAGTGACATTGTAGTATGATCAAGTAGGGGAATAATTTACGAAAAAACACAAAAAGATTGAATATGGAGATAAGAGGTTTGTGCCCGACCGCAAACGACAAACAACCAGAAGGAGGTGGAACCCGGGTGGAACAAGGCGGAAGGTTGGTCAAGTGGTCAGGGACCAATCGCATAATTGTTGACAAAGGGTCCATTGGAAAGTGAAGACAATTTTTGGAAGATTTTGGACGTCAACATACGCGGTTTGCAGAAAGTGTGTGTTCCTACCTCGGTGTACTCCTTGTACCGTCGGTTGACCTCGGCGATGCTGTCCTTGGTGCCCTTGGTGGAGGGAGAGGAGGAGAAGGCCTGCTTCATCCTACTGGCCCCGTCCCGCAGTCTGCTCTGGATGCAGAAGGCTTCGTACAGCTCGTCCACCTAGACACCATGCACACGCACACAGAGGAAATACGAGATTCTGTCAACAAGCAGTGCAAAGCACATTTGAATGATATGATAAATATGCAGTGGTGGAAAAAGTACTACTGCAAGTAAAAGTCCGGAATTCAAAATTTACTGAAAGTACAAAAATATTGGTATCAAAATGTACTTTAAGTACCAAAAGGAAACTACTCATTATGCCCAATGTCCCATTTCACAAGGTATCGTATGTATAAAATACATTCAAAACTTTTGAAAATAGCAGATCTACGGTATAGCGACGCGGTGTATTGGAGTAGAAGTAAAAGTATTGGAAATTGGAAATACTTGTGTAAAGTACAAATACCTCAAAATTGTACTCAAGTACAGTACTTGAGTAAATGTACTTAGTTACCTTCCACCACAAATATCTACTATAATGTCTGAAATCTGAAAACACATTCACAAAAATCTCCCTGGGCATGAGACAAATCTAGTGAGCAAATCACCATCCAGAACGTCTCTGTGTCCGAATCTTTTTATTCATTTATTCAAGGATACCCTTTATCTACAGTATCTTCAGGCATTGAAAGTAGGCTTTCAAGGGCTCTATCTCTCAAATGCATGTCACATGACTCAGTCCTGCTGATTTTCACCAAGAGCAAAACTTGACCAATAGACCCTTTTCACTGGTAAACAAAGCTGAAGGTAATGACATTAATTACTGGTGTGTATCATTTAGGTGTTAGGTGCCATATTTTCATTTTATAATGAGCTTAATGCTCAGCTTAAGCATCCAGTCAACCCTGAGGGACACTTGTACATGTCACACACACACACACACACACACACACACACACACACACACACACACACACACACACAATTGTTCATATTATTTAGTCACAAGGTCTTGCTAATACTTTTCAGTGGTTCAATATTTATGGAATGAAGTACCATACCAGCATTCATTTAAGAAATGAGACATGAAAATTTGAAATATGAAGATACAAGGTTTCTGCCCAACAGCACTGAAGCAAGCTACTCCATCATAATTTGTCACTTCCACATTAGAACCTCTCTTTGTTAAAAGTGACAGTGCACACCGCCCGGTGGGACACTCACGGAGAGGGGGCGCGACAGACGGCGTCCGCCGCTCATTTGGGAGGCATCTGCCAGAGCTCGTTATGCACAGCCAACGCCGTCTCATCCCACCACCCCCCGGGGTGAGGCGCAGGAAGAATTCACATGTAAAAACACAGCTTTCAGCCAGGTTTATAACACTCAGAGCGTCAGCTGTGATGAAAACATAGCAACACGGGACAAGAGGCGCGATGGTAGCTTATACTGGTGTGCGTACCGCCGCGTGGTTCACAAACCTCCAAGGACCCTGCCAGAGTTTACACTTTTTGACGTTTGATAAATGTTATTAAAGACTAGAGTAAATTCTTTGTTTAAAACCAGGGCACAGTCTTAATGCAATACTACAGCAGTGTGTGTGTGTGTGTGTGTGTGTGTGTGTGTGTGTGTGTGTGTGTGTGTGTGTGTGTGTGTGTGTGTGTGTGTGTGCGCACGCGCACGCACAGGACGTGTGTGTGGCGGTGTGCAACGTGCGTGAGTGTGTTAACTACCTTCCTGTGGTAGACTAACTCAGAACCAACAAGGAGCATGGGTTCAGTGAACTGAACCCATGCAGCTCTGGTAGCTCAACCAGTCAGTGCACTCACTGACTATATGCTGTTTGTTAACTGGCACCCTGATAATACGTGTCTTATGTGTGGATGTGTGGCTGTAGACCCCTTTGTCTGTGTGCTTCCTGTGTGAAGACTGTTGAACTGTCACCTCAACTGTTACCAACCGTGTGTCTGTGTGTGTGGTATGCACTGGACCTGCTTGTTTATCTGTTGTTTTTAACCATGTACCTCATGCATGTATCCTATATTAAAAGTGTGTTGTCTAACCACAATGTGTCGTCATGGCATCAGCCACAAACAAATCAGTCAGCTCCATATACGGGCACAAAAGGGGCCATGCCTACTGTATATATTTGGGCATTAGTGATGAGCGGGTCGACCCGTAACCCGCGGGACCCGCGGGTCAACCCGCGGCGCGGGTGGGTCGAGTCAGAATTTCAGAGGCAATTATGCGGGCTGTGGGTGAGCGGGTCAGCCGCTCTCACACGCAAAAAAAATTGAAACAATCACATGCTCTTGTTTTGTCTTTATTCCTAATTAGAATAAGAATAATAACAATAAAACAGCTTGAATATACTTGGGGATTATTTTCTAACCATGATTTTACAGAATAAAAAAAAAATCGCGGGTCGCGGGGCGGCTTGAGCCATAGATTTATATATGGGTTCGCGGGGCGGGTTGAGGCGGGTTGGGTTCCGTCGCGGGGCGGGGCGGGTCGTGAAAAAACCCGACCCGCTCATCACTATAGGGCATATACCACAATCTCCAAATATGGGCATAAAAGGGACATGGACTGACAGATACAGATATCCCATTGCTCAGAGCCACAAATCCAACCGCTATGGCCATATGGGCATAGCTGGTTTCCTTGTTTTCTAAACATCGCTATTATTTTCCTGAAAACCGCAAATGATGCAGTAGCTTGTATGACAAAAGAAATGCACCCACTTTTCTTTACACCTGATGTGACAACAAGGTTGAAGTCGAGTTGAGCCTATCTACGCAGTGGACCTGGTTGTGTGTATAATGTCTGTAGAACAGTTGTGTCAGTTTATAAATGGTAAATGTATTTGTAAAGCACCTTTATCCAAGGCGCTTTACAATGTGCATTACATTCACACACCGACGGCGGAGGAAACCTTGCAAGGCACCAGCCTGCCCATCGGGGGCAATTAGGGGTTCAGTGTCTTGCTCAAGGACACTTTGGCACTAACTCTGGGGGAGCCTGGGATCGAACTGGGAACCTTCCAAAGCGGCCGCTCTACCTCCTGAGCCACTGCAGCCCCTAATAGCCTTATATAGCCTGGTTGCGCGTATGTAATGTCCGTGGCATGGTTGTGTATACTGTATGTCCATGGCATGCAGTGGGCCTGGTGGTATGTTGTTGGTCTCTATACTGCAGCTGAACACACGATACCGCTATGAAAAAAAAAAGCCTCCACAACTGTTCTTCTCAGTTATTCTCAGCTGTTTGCTGTGGGCCCGGTGGGCAGAGGACCAACAGTACACCCCTGCAAAAAAAAACATTGTTTACTGTGGAAAAGAACTTGCCTCAGCAGGGGAAATAAAGTCATAGAACTTTATATTCTGTTAACTGAAGTGCAGAGGGACACGAAATGCACTGCAGTGCAAGAAATATGAACATTAGGCTCTTCTAAATGTATATTGTCACTGTCGGGTGGAAACCTTGTCTGTCAAAAGGACAAAAACAGTAAAACCCTTTTTAAATAGTGAAAATAGCAGATCTACAAGCTCACAACGCCTCTCTTCGTGAGGCGTTGTGAGCTTGTAGATCTTCTATTTTCAGTACTGTACTTTTGTTCGACACTCTTGCATGATGAAGTAGGGCGTTCATTTAGTACAAAACATACATAAATGAGGCGCAGTTTACGGAGCTAGTTCAGGCCAGGCAACTCAGGGATTGGGCCAACCGACCAGGTGACTAGTCACATGCATTTTTCTCCTGGTCGGTGGGTTATAAGCATTGCTCTGCCTACCTGTTCATTCTAGTTGCGCTCTTCTGCTGGGCTGACGTGCCGACACTGCTGCTGCTCTGTTGCTGAGATCTGCTGGATCTGCTGCCTTTGCTTGCTACGTATGCTGCTACCATGAATAGTCTCATCCCACCACCT
The DNA here is from genome assembly GCF_963454915.1 of Gymnoscopelus microlampas. Lineage (NCBI taxonomy): Eukaryota > Metazoa > Chordata > Actinopteri > Myctophiformes > Myctophidae > Gymnoscopelus > Gymnoscopelus microlampas. Next base: position 11,803,211 of record NC_139952.1, on the reverse strand, counting down.
CCCCGGCATCCACCTGTAGGTTCTGTTTCTAGATCCCCGTGGGGGTCTTTATTCACTCCCTGTAAATGCTATTTGGCATGTAACATTTATTAAAATGTTATTCTTACAGGGAGTGAATGGATTCAGAGACCTGACGCCAAACTATGCGTCTTCATGCTTCCTATATCTATGCTCAAGCTTGCTTAATAAATATATATTCTAATCCAATCCAATTGTTGTCTGACTGAAGTAGAAATATGGAGATACAAGGTTTCTGCCAGACAGCGACAGTATCTCTCTATACTTCGTAAACAAACTATTTTTCATGAGGTTAACTATAAGGCAGATCATGGCATCAAATGTACTTCAATTCACTTGAATTCCTGTTTAAATAAAATCGCAAAATGGACAAAAGGCTTAAACTGGAACTCTCTCTCTTTTCATTTCAAAGGGGCTTTATTGGCATGAGAAAACATGCGTTTACATTGCTAAAGCAAAAAGTGGAACAAAACAATCATAACAAAACAACGTATACAATTAAATGGCGAATAGAGAAATGTGTAAACAGAGCTGTGTTACATTACAACTTAGAGAAAACTAACTTTACAAAAACCATAATAATTGTGCATTTGCTGTCAGAAAAAAAAGCATTATGCATCCATGTAAGAAAAGTTAGCTTGGGATAAACTTTTGAAACAAATGGCAGCAGTATTTCAGTTCACTTCACTTTGTATAAAACCTTTGACAAATTTAGCAGCCCTCGCTCGCTCTCATCCCCCCTCTCTCTTTCTCGTTCTCCCCCTTTCTCATTCCCTCTCTTTCTCCCCCCTCTCTCTCTCAAATTACATCTATAATTGGTCGAACAGAAAAATAATGTTGAAAATGCATCCTTTTTGTTTCATGTTGCCTCAAACATCCACTCACTGTCCACGTGTGTGTGTGTGTGTATGTGTCCTTGTGTGTCCTTTGTGTTATATAGGGACATCATGTTGAGGTGTAACCAGACGACCCGGTAACACACTAAAACCTCACCACAGCCACACTGCAAGGCATGCTGGGTAATGATTCTCCAACCATCCGTAACACCTCAGTTCACCAACCAACAATCACAAACACTTAACACACACCACGTACACAACCTGACATAAAACACTGTTAACCACTTAAACCCTATATGGTTGACCAGAGTCCCTCAGGGCTTTATACTAGTGTCTTTTCAGTTTTTACTCTACATGAACCATTTTCAAAGAAAATAGCAGATCTACGTCTACGTCTCAACATGTCACGTTGTGACTCGTTGAGAGCTTGTAGATCTGCAACGGTAATTTTCCCTTACACAAAAAATCTCCAAATCTCCACACGGTGGAAAGCCTGGTTTTGGTTTCAGAACAGACTGTGATCCAGTCTAGGGCACCGACTAGATCACTGACATGATCTACAAGCTGAGCTTGAGGATCAACACATTTTTTGCTAAAATTATCGCCCAATTTCGCAAAATTAGTAGATATCTGGATATGAATGACATAACCATCTGCATGACACTGGTAGTGTTTGTATGCTCCTATAACCACTTCAGACCTTTTTTATACATCATTGTATGATGATGTCGTCCTGCGAAAATAGCGAACATGCTCTAAGAGCTTGTAGATCTGTTATTGTTGCCCTTTCGTTGTTAAAAGTTGGGGAAAAAACTGGTGGAATCACGATTCTGCAAAATCTGAAAAACATTAAGACTTAGAGGGAAACCTTGCCCCTTTTTCAACCGAAATCCCATTGTTCTGAAGTGTGGAGATCAATATATTGTGGCAAAAACTACCCTATGACTGCTGCGTTAACGTGAAAGACATTCATATGGTGAGTAAGGATGACTACAATTTGAGTACACTACTCATAAATTAGTACATTTATAAATAATAATAATATATTTTAAATACAAGTTAATATTGTATATACCATATAAGCAATGTAAAGAAATCATAGAAAAATGGTCTATGTTTATGAAGGATATATACCGTATGGCTTTAGTTTAGTTAAAGTAGAGATGATGGTATAAGGCTTGTGGATAGCATAGAGTCTTTAGGATAAAGGGGGAAGGTCCTCTTAAGCTGGGGCCATTATCCCAGATCACAGGGGTTTTTACACATTCATATATACGCGCGCACACACACACACACACACACACACACACACACACACACACACACACACACACACACACACACACACACACACACACACACACACACACACACACACACACACACACACACACACACACACACACACACACACACACACACACACACACACACACACACACACACACAATGCCAGAGGCACAGTGATTATAAGGAGATTAAACCAGGCGGACCACTTCAAAAACACATCAAACACGGACCCCTCTCTAGGGAGGCGTGAGTGTGTGTGTGTGTGTGTGTGTGTGTGTGTGTGTGTGTGTGCGTGTGTCGATTAACATCTGAGGACAAGAGGGACGAGGGAGGCGGGGGGGTCATCAAAAAGACCCGACATGATTACGTGCAAAATGTCACTTTCCAGCGCATGGTAAACATGCAAACAGGCACGAACGCACACATACAGACAGATGCACACATACAGTATACACAAAGCAGACACACACACATTTGTTTTACTATACTTGTGAGGACCGCCTCCCCCCATATTTAATCCCCAACCCGAAAGCCGAAAATATCAGATCTAGAATAGATTGGCTCCTTTAGGCGCGCAGCGCTATAAATCAGGCATAACTCCCCAACGCCATTAAAACTTAATGCGCAGCTTTCCTAATTGTAAACCTAACTCCACAACAATAAAACAACCATTTCTCTCATGAGGACCGGGGAGATTGTCCTCACAATAAATGTTCTTACTAGTTGTGGGGACATTTGGCTCTCACAAGTATACTAGCACACACACACACCCCCAATTTCATGTAGGATAACATCATAGGCCTTGAATTAAGCCACCTGCTACTTCCTCGTGTGCCAATTACATCTTGGACATCTGCGGGCGCGCGAGCACACACACACACACACAAACACACACACACACACACACGCTGAAAGATGGCTGTTTAGTCGTCCCTCGCGGCGGTCATTTCATTTGCAGCTGCCTCACACAGACACGCACACCTACTGTAACACACACACACACACACACACACAGTTATCACCTAGTAAAGTGTGTCAAGCTGAATCAGAATCAACTTTATTGTCACATCACAAGTGTAAAGAAGTGGGTGACATTTTGTTTAGTTTTTGATGTTTCCATGAAGAGATAAAGGAAAAGAAGGCGGGGGGGACAGGGAGAGCAAGGATACAAATAAATCAAACCGTGAAGAGAGGCATGTCAAGAACAAGCAAGGATCTAAGATATCTACAGACAGACACACATAGTGTCGTCTCGTGAGCCAGACAGTTGCCTCCCACAATTCTCAAATCTTTCCGTCATACAGTCTGGAGCACGGCAGCTCTGACACTGATCAGAGGATAAAGTGGATGTGAAGCCTCCTCCCCGCCTCCGTTTAGTCTTTACACGCGCAAATGTGTCCTAATATAAATCACAATAATAACTATACAAACTATCGGTCAAAATATTTGTAATCTGTGGGCTGGGCTCTCTCACTCACACACACACACACACACACACACACACACACACACACACACACACACACACACACACACACACACACACACACACACACACACACACACACACACACACACACACACACACACACACACACACACACACACACACACACACACACACACACACAGTACTCATGTCTCGCTACCTTTGAGTCAGAGGTGCAAAGCCCTGTGTTCCTCTTTACAGACAGAATAAAAAGGTGATGACAGCCCCCCACCCCCACCCCTACAGCTAGCACCTGTCTCGTAAAAAAAAAACACTCACTTCCTGTTTGACCCTGGTTGTATATCCTGTAAACGGGGGCCGGGGCACATGGGAGAGAGTGGCTGGTGCCATGTGGGCCGTGTCATCACAGCGTGGAAGAAGTTTTTTTTAATTTACTTATTTGCCCTGCGTTTACATAACAAGAAAACAGATATACATTTTTACTAATAATTTCCCTCGATACCAGCAGTCATCAGCCACTGGAGTGGTGTGGTGGTGTTTACCTGCAGAAACACATTGCCATATTTTGGTGTTTGCACTGTTGTTGCAAACACCATTGTTTTGGTAGACAGGGAGGATTTTTTGGTCTACCAAAACAAACAGTGAAAACACTAGACCTGAAGTCAATGGTTTTGTGGCAGGCTGATTCATCTCACTTGGTGGTTATCTGCTAATGGAGAGTGTGTGTGTGTGTGTGTGTGTGTGTGTGTGTGTGTGTGTGTGTGTGTGTGTGTGTGTGTGTGTGTGTGTGTGTGTGTGTGTGTGTGTGCATACTGTTGTGAACATAGCATGAATATCTGTTTCGTTTCCCTAATTTGCTATCAAAGTTCAAGTGGAACACACACACACACACACACACACACACACACACACACACACACACGCCCCTCTCCAATGTTCCTCATCAAAGTATCCCCCCTCTCCCTCTCTGCTCCACTGACTGCCTTGACCTACATCCTCAATGCCAACACAACACTTGGCTACATGAGCACGCCTGTCCAATGATTGGTGTGTGTGTGTGTGTGTGTGTGTGTGTGTGTGTGTGTGTGTGTGTGTGTGTGTGTGTGTGTGTGTGTGTGTGTGTGTGTGTGTGTGTGTGTGTGTGTGTGTGTGTGTGTGTGTGTGTGTGTGTGTGTGTGTGTGTGTGTGTGTGTGTGTGTGTGTACATGTAAAGGGTTAACATCTCCCAGTAGATGTCTCCCCTGAGCTCTTCAAAATTTGAAAGACTCCTTCTCCAGGTAACCATGGCTACCTCTAGAACAACACTGTGTGTGTGTGTGTGTGTGTGTGTGTGTGTGTGTGTGTGTGTGTGTGTGTGTGTGTGTGTGTGTGTGTGTGTGTGTGTGTGTGTGTGTGTGTGTGTGTGTGTGTGTGTGTGTGTGTGTGTGTGTGTGTGATTGGTAATCAGGGTTATGGAATTCATGTATTATATATTGTTGCTGTAAGGTGGACACCTTGTATGTCCAAAACTGTTCCCTTTTCAGGAAACGAAAAGAAGAAAAAAAGGCTACAGTACGTTCCAATAGTCATTTGGTCACAAGTTCTTGTTAATACTTTTCATTGGTTAAATATTTATAAAACCCACAGACATTCTGGACGTGTCATTATAGGCCAAAACCTTTTCAAAAATAGGGAAAATAGCAAATCTACAAGGCAAGCTCACAACACGTTGCGATGCATTTTGAGCTTGTAGATCAGCTAACTTTGCTACTTTTGCATGACAACGGTCCTTCAGCATAAGGCTGTGGCTTTCATGGCCTCCGTGAAATTCCTCTGCTGGTTACACTATTCTGTCTTGTTGCCTCAGCTGTGTGTACTGCTTTTCTTTTTCCGTCGTGTTTATATATTTTTCTGTTAATGATCAGAGTGTTTGTTGTGAATGCACAGGCAATCAAGTCGCGTTTAATTGAATTCAGTCCAACTGTAAGAGGAAAGAAGACTCACAAACAACACACATAGGGCTTGGCACCACGCCCACACCTCACCACAAACCACCAGCTCCATACCAAACATAACAACAACACACTTCCAAACACAACGCTGTATGTTGAAGACAGCTGGGGTTTTTCCCAATACATTTGGATATTTTCTTTCCCCCCCATTCAATCCCTGGCTTAACTTCTGATCCTTTTGTCGAATCCTTCTGTCCTTACAACGGATTAAATCATAATAGGTGACGCATGCCTGAGTCATCCCTAGCGTGCCTGTTCTGTTGATGTCATTGTAGGTGAACATTATAGTTAGCCGATCTACAAGTTCACAGCAAGTCCCAACGCAACTCACTGTGGGCTTGTAGGTCAGCTATTTTCAGCAAAGAGATTTGCTGTGGAGGGGGAAAAGTAAGGGGGCGAAGTACAGAGCCCTGGTAGGGTTTAATAGGTTAATGACTTTTTAATGACTAGATTTAGCTAACAACCATGCTGTGTGTTGTGCGATCCTACTGTACACGCAAAGCTCTCCAGCAAAAAAAAGACATGGGACTCGCGTTGTGACGCACATGCAGAAACTGTGACATCCGGTGCGTCTTGGCTTTGTCAAGTCACTTAACTCATTCAGTGCCCAGCTTATTTATGGTATTTTGGCTCTGAGTGCCACAGCCAAAATTCATTGTAAAAAAAAAAGTGCTTAGGAGCCGAGATACAGCCTTTTTCAGTAAGAAGTTAAACAAAGAGTGAATGGAGGAGCAAATCTTCAAATCATCATATCTTGGGTTCTGAACATTTTTTTCCAAAAAAAATTCACGTTTTAGACATTGAATGAGTTAAGTGTCTAGACGAACACACTTGGCCCGTGTCCGGGGGAGGGATGGGTGGGTAGGTAACAGGATAGGTGGGCACCAAGGAAGAGTGGGCACCTCGGTGTTAAATTGGCTATTTTTTTCCAAAATGTAAAAAAATCTAATATTTGGTATGTAAAGTAAAGTATACATTCAGGGGTACTCAACAGGCGGACCGCGATCCATGATCGGACTGCGGGACACCTCTCAGTGGAAAATTATAATAAAAAAAATAATTAAAAAAATCCAAATAAATTATTTCTATAACCCTAACCTACCCCTAACCCTAAAACCGAAATAAATTAACAAAAAACGGGGGGAAAAGTACCCGAATCCGCCGAAATCCGCAAAAAAGAATCACGCGCGCGCAGCGCTCGCATGTGCGGACCCTAGCCTTATTCAAAAACGTATTTGTGGACCTTCAAGATTTGTTGTTGAGTACCCCTGGATGATCAGAACATGCTTAAACATTCGACAATTATGGTCTTCCATTTCTAAAATTGCTACAAATTGCTACAAAACCTGTATATTCAGTCATTTTGGGGCATAAACAATACGTTGAAGGATAAGATAATGATGAAGTCTGATAATGATGTACCGTGCAAGTTCAAAAAGACAATTTTACATCGAGGTGCCCAGATGTCCCTAGTGCCCACCTATCCTGTATCCGGCGAAAGAACCGGCCAGAAGCTGTGCTCACGTTCACTTCTCCCATTGGAATTAATAGTCACTCACAACTCACAACCTACAATGCCTCTGGTCTCCTAAGGACAGCCACCCACGTCACACAGATACAGGAAGTAAAAGCAAGATGGGCGGCCTTGGTTTTCTATGGTTTGTCTTGGGTAATATACAAGTGTGTGTGTGTGTGTGTGTGTGTGTGTGTGTGTGTGTGTGTGTGTGTGTGTGTGTGTGTGTGTGTGTGTGTGTCCATCCGCAGCTAATCTCTCAAACTACTACAACAAGCTGCATAAGATTTCTTCTGCCCACTGCCAGCAGGCCAAAGACATTCCCGAACATAAAATCTATTGCATCCTACGATGCACTGTGCATGTAAAAATATATTTTTTCAAGCTAATATCTTCGTTACACCAACATTGTTGGCGAAATAGCGTTAGTCTCACTGGTCAAGTTCATAGCGATCACTGTAGTGGCTCTTCCACACAGAACCCCGTAACCTAAGACAGACAGACTGACAAAACCAAAAAGACCAGGTTTCGGGTCCCAGATTGACCCAGAACCAGCGTTTCTCGTTCACTATTATCACAACAGCGCCACCTACCTTGCTCATGTGGAACTCCAGGCGTCTCATGTAGCGCTCGATGGTTTTGATTTGCTGCAGACAGAGGCACAACGCACACTCACTGTTACACTTAAAAGGTAAGACAACATTCAGCCCCTTAATGTCACACTCTCAGCGCCTTTGTTTCATAATGTTGCTCATTTCAGCAATTATGCAGTTTGCATAATTGCCTCCGAGCTATTCTTCAGGGGGAAAAAGTACATTTACCAAACAACAAAAGCACAGATAGTGGTGGCTGTCAGCTTTCAGAGAACAAAAGAAAATATTATGGAACCACCAATATTATTGAAATTGTTATTTATAATCATAATTATGTTGGGGGAAAAGTGATACTTGTTCCACACCATCTTAAAAGGTCTGTGGATTAAGTCAATATCGTTGTACACCGAAAATAGCCAATCTATAAGCTCACAACGCATCAATGTGAGCTTGTAGATCTGCTTTTTTAGGCAAATAACATCATACGACGAAGCATAAATCAGGCTTTGTGTTCCCTATACAGTAGCACACAGCCTGTAAAAGCCTGTTCTTGTACACGTGTATACCTGTAAGCTTGTTCTTCTCTGCTTAGCATTAAGAAAATATTATGTTCTTTATTTCTACATCTCCTAACTGGTGGCTCATGGCCTGAACACCTGGACATTTTCATAGAGTCAATGACTGAGGCCAACTTAGGGACACTGTTCACCACTAGGATATTGGGTTATAACTTAAAAATAAAACATAGAAACCCATAACTCACCTTGTCCAGATCATACAGTACTCCCTGGAGAGAAAACACAAGGATGTTGTGTTATTAACAAGTCTGATCTCAGTAAATAAAGACACAGGAAACATGGAGGTACATTGCTGAATGATACTTTTTGGCTTTGATCTAATTTCCAATTTCCACCTCAAGTAGGCTTGGAGTGTCATCTATTGTAAGAAACGGAGAGCTTTTGAATGGCTAATTTGGTTTTCGAACAATTTAGCCCTAATGCCATCCGGTCTTCCACCGGTTCATCAGAGGCGTTATCTTCGAGAAAAAGTAGGCAATAAAAGTGACCAGTTAAGCCTATTTCAAAAACAGTTATGACAGTTTGGACGGGGTTGGACAGCTGAGAGGTCATGTCTCACCAGGCGAGAGTTCCTCTTCATGTCCTTCATCAACGAGGTGAGTTTGTCCAACTCTGTCTGATGGACTTCCAGATACTCACTGACAGAGAGAGACAGAGACAGCACATTAAATCATACGTTTGTATGCATAGGTATTTTTGTTTTCTTCACAATTGAAAAGTAATGGTCTTGTTTCCACAGCAAAAACAAAGTTTAACTTTCAGAGGTAAATGAACACTCCAGATTTCACAATTATTAGTAATGATGATATCTGGTCTAAAAAGTTAGTTAGATAACCTGACAACTACAACAAACAAACAGTATAACAGAGAATGTCTACTCACTCCAGGCCTTGTTTCAGTGCAGTGTAGACGTCCTCCAGTCTTTTGGGTTGAGGCTCTCTGGAGGCGCTGCCCCCCTTGTGTCCTGACAGGTGGGCTTTCTTGGGCTTCGACTGAGGCTTCTTCTGCACCGCAGAGTTACCCATGAACGAGTTACACCTGCACACACACACACACACACACACACACACACACACACACACACACACACACACACACACACACACACACACACACACACACACACACACACACACACACACACACACACACACACACACACACACACACACACACACACACACACACACACACACACACACACAATATAATGGGTCAGTCAGAGGCTGGCTTCCACAGCGTTGATTCAGTTCTTTGCGCTTCTGAAGGAAAAGATTTGTTGTTGCTCCATGCAGGTACACTCTTTTGCCATGTTGAAAATGTCAGAACACTTAGTCCGTAAAGTGTTTGAAAGGGGGCCGCATTTGCCCAAACGTCAACGGCAAAAGCCCTTCTCTCTCACACACACACACACACACACACACACACACACACACACACACACACACACACACACACACACACACACACACACACACACACACACACACACACACACACACACACACACACACACACACACACACACACACACACACACACACACACACACACACACTCTCTTCAGGTTAACAGATTACTTGAAAACGTTCCTCCACTTTGTAGGCCTATAGAAATAGAAAGTACCCACACATACATAAATCACACAACAACAAAGTAACATTGGGCCGTGTCCACGTAGATCGCCTTTTGAGCTGGCAGCTTCAGTCAGACCTGCATTTCTATGGTAAAGAGAAAGACGCTGGTACGCTCCTCTTTCCAGCGCCTACCATCGCACTTCAGCGCCTGGTGTTTTTTTGGCGCAGTGCCCCTGGGCGCTTCAAGCTGGAGAGGAGCGCTGCTCTTTTGTTCCTCCTGGCTGTGTCTGATAACCCGGTCATTTACGACCCCACGTCGAATCGTTACCACAACCATGAGAAGCCCTTGTTTACTGTTGTTTCAGCTAAGCTAATCACGTGCTAAGAACGCAGATGACAGGATGTATGAGCAGTGAGCGCCTCAATGGTGGATAGTGCGGGCATCGAACGCTTACAGACATGATGTCCAAAGCGCTCCTCAGCTCAAAAAGGTGTTCTCTGTGGAGACACACAGCCCCTAATCCAGGGGTTGGCAACGTTGATGATGGAGAGGGCCACTATATGTCCACACACACTTCAGAGGGCCACATTGCATATTGTTGTTGTCGGGCAGAAACCTCTTATCTCCATATTTCAACGTTTTTGTAAATGAATGCCGTACTTCGCCATTCTATGTCACACAAAAGTAGTAAAAATAGCCGATCTACAAGCTCAAAACGCGTCGCTTGTAGATCTGCTATTTTTGAATTGGAATCCTGTTTTTCTTTTGCTATTTTTGAATTGGAATCCTGTTTTTCTTTTGCTATTTTTGAATTGGAATCCTGAAAAGTCACATTTTTCTTTAATTTTGAAATACATTTAGTAATACTTATGTTAACTTTTTGAACTTAAATACAAATACACTGGACATAAAAAAGACAATAGAATTGTAATACTACTCATTAAGCTACTCATATGGACTGAATTACTTAAAAACGTGTCATGTTTGCATGTTTGGAATTGTAACAGCTGAAATCAATAATATATCAGTATTCCCATATTAACCCGACGGGCCGCATGTGGCCCCCGGGCCGCCAGTTGCCCATGTATGCCCTAATAATCCATTTTATGAGCCTACTACTTCATGTTGCGATCCGTTCCATTCCCATCTTGCTACTTCACGTCACACAAGCATCTCGATGCTCACGTAGAGCTGTAGTTTTTAAACCCTTTCAAACACATTTAGCTGACAAATTACATTTTCCGCTGAGCTCCCGCAGGCATCTCAGAGACACGGCGACGGGCCACCATGCTGCACGCCGAAGACACCACTGCAGTGTACGCTAGGCCAGTTCTTAACATGGGTTACAGGGACCCCCAGGGGTCCTTGGGGAGTTACAAGTCTGTAACTCCGATAGAGTGGAAAGAGATCTGCTACAATTTAGGCATTTAGCAGAGGCTTAATCCAGATTTACAGTAAGCAAGGTAAACACACACATCAAATGCAGAGAGACAGTGTAGTGCCTCAGTAATCTAGGATCACAGGTAAACCACGACCCCATCATCAGTCTAAACAGTATAATATTACAAATATCTGTACATTCAAACTATACAAACTATAGGATGCTACTGTAGGTCAACAACTGAACCTGGCATCTGTCTAAATAACATGCTATCTAAATTACATTTTAACCGTTGCATAAGCCTGGGGCTTAGGTCAAGTAAGTGCTACGGGCTAAGGTGGAGTCTGAAGAGGTGAGGTCTTCAGATTACGGCGGAAAATTGGGACTGAGTCAGCAGTTCTAACTGCAATGTGGAGTTTGTTCCCCAGTTTGGGACGGAGCCAGAAGGGAGAAGAGTCTGGGACGTGTGGAGCGTCGTTGTGGAAAGGCTTAAGTGCACATGCTGGGAGGCCAGAGCACTTATCCATCTATCTGTCTGCTTGATAGATAGATACCTTTATTAATCCCGTGGGGGAAATTCAGGCACAGCCGTAAAAGTTACAAGTACAGGGCATAGAAATACAGTAGGTACAGAGGAGTAACATCAAAATAAAGACACTCTCAAACTAATTATTAATGAAAGTACACAGTCGTACACACCCTATACAGTCACCCCGCCTGGTGCAGAACAAGAAGACACCATCAATAAATAATAAAGTATACAGACATATACACCATACTGTATACTGTACATCCTGCCTGATGCAAGACAGTCAGTATAGCAAGGTAAGCCTATTATGACATACACCACAGCCAGGTAACGTTACAATGTTACCTGGTAACCTGGGTACAGGGAATGTTACAATGCTACATGGTTTTTCGGTGTAGATTGGGATACCAGGGAAAACAAGAAGAACAAAAACACTGGACTAAGCTGTATATAAATCTAGGGCACACTGAGTGACAACACTGTGCAGCCTTGGCAGACACTCACACACACAGCGTTCAAATGCAATTCCACACATTATATCCTCATTTATGAATGCTTGTGCACATAAACGTCCGTGCACGCACGCACACACATGCACGCACAACAGAAAGCCAGATTTTTACTTATTTGCACACCCATATCATGCACTGAAATTAGCTGATCGTCAAGCTCACAGCGCGTCGCACTGCAACACGTTGTGAGCTTGTAGATCACAAGCGTGCAGACAGACACTAACACTAGAATGCACGTAAACACAGACCTGCACGCACTTCGTGCACTGCACACACACAACCAGTCATGCTCATGCATGCATATGCACAACATAAAGTAATCATGGGTTCAGACATGGAAAGTGCTTGCTCACTGACTAGAATGCATGCAATCGCAATCACACACACACACACACACACACAATATATATGGCCCTTCATGCACACACAACACCAAACAGTCACACATACACAGCCGTGCACACATCCAACACACACGCATAACGAGAGACAACGCAACGATACATGAAGCCCCCCACACACACAGACACACACACACACACACACACACACACACACACACACACACACACACACACACACACACACACACACACACACACACACACACACACACACACACACACACACACACACACACACACACACACACACACACACACACCTATGGCGCTCGATCCGTGCCACGTCAAACCTTGACGCGTCACATGAACGTGTGATTTTTTTTAATGCGTGCGTGCGTGCGTGTGTGCGTGCGTTCTGCGCATACACTACACGAAAGCAAGCGTGACGTGTTGCATCAGCGTGTGAACGTGTCGTGTAATGTGACTTGTTTTTTTTTTATGCGTGCGTGCGTGCGTGTGTGCGTGCGTTCAGCGCAGAAAGCAGGCGTGATTATTGTGGTGTGCTGCACCGCATCATGTGAACGCCTGAGGCCTGATATATGTGCTGCATCGCGTTGTGTGATCGTGTAGCCTAAAAAATATAAAATTATTATCACATCCATGTATCCAGGTTAGTGGCATTGATACAATTTAGATATTAATATTTGTTTCTAAATACCCCGCATTAAATTAACTAAATAGCCTAATAATAATAAATAATATTGTTTCGCCATTGTAAGCTATATATTTATCTATTTCAGACCAGTTTATTTTTTTGTATTGGTACCAGACACGGTAAAACTAGCCTATAATACTTGTCACATTTCTCATGTAGGTACGATGACGTCACTGCGCATTCGCACATGGTCATTATGATAATAAATAATAATACATAAACACCGGACCGCTCATGGTCATTATAATAAATGGAGAGAGAGAGAGAGAGAGAGAGAGAGAGAGAGAGAGAGAGAGAGAGAGAGAGAGAGATAGAGAGAGAGAGAGAGAGCGCAACACTTACAGTCTATGAAAGAAGGCACGCTCATTTATGGCAAAAGTATTGGCATCAAAATATACTTAAGTAGAACGTATAGGCTACTCATTATGCCGAATGTCACGTTGTTCTTGTATTATTATGAAAAAGCTTTGAAACATGCTGTAACTCATTCACTGTGACGAGAACCCTCTTTCTGCGCAGAGTAGCGCACGGTGCACACACGGGTTGAATGCAGGGTCTGTCATCCTTGCAGGATTCTTTTTAAAAACGGAGGGTGCAACCTCCGTTGGGGCCGTCAGCGTCGAAGTTCATGGGTCGAATGTTAAATGTGTTACTTTAACAATGATGCACAGCTGCCTCTAATGTATAGCCTAATGATATCCCCGCTGCAACTTTATTTTATATTGGAATGAATGTCCCTTGTAGTGCTGTTGTAGTAGGATTGGACACACTCACTGTATCTATCTAGTTGTAATTTAATGTTCTCTCAGTATAGCCTATCAAAGGGCAGGAAAAAAATATGAATTGTCTATCCTGAGCTAAACCGAACCTGTATGGTGTTGAATGGTTCCGTTCGCTCCGTTTCTCTCTCTCTCTCTCTCTCTCGTTCTCGCTCTCTCATTGATATAATTGCCCGGTATACGAAATTTAGCCTAGGATATTTATTTGGTTATTTTATTGTTTTGAGGTCTACTCTCCTGAGTCTCCTCCATGCAGCTGTCATTGAGTATAGAAAGATAATTGACACCAGCCAGCTGACTGTGCTTAATGGTTGATATTATAAGAGTGCATGATGGTGAGAAAAAAGTAAAAATCATCACGGAACGACAAGCAGGAGAGGGGACAATCCGTTGTCATTTTATTGTAGATTTAAAAGCAGCCTATTAGACTATATTGACTGTATATATCTTGGATTTTACATGCAATGCTCCTGAGAGGATTATGGCGTGAGTAACAACGGACTTTAACATTAGTCCGTTGTTATAACCGTTGTTATTACCGTTGTTATATGTCATAGCACTCCCTCCCTCGCTCCATTACGCATGGTGCACTGTGCGCGCCCTTTCCCTCCATTGAGTTTTATGCATCCATTACAATCAATATTGCAGCGGTTGCAATAATATAACATTCCAAATAATCAGTAACATGTAGGCTATAGCCATGTCTGTCAAATAATATTTTATTTCAAGGCAATACAAAGCTATAGGCCTATGCCTACAGTAGGCCTATGATACCAATGTCGGGTCCGGTGTATGTTATGATGCCTCCTCTTGCCTCAGTTCCCCGACGCCATGTCATTTCTCAAGAGATTGCTCTAATTCAAAATTGTATTTATTCTGTGAACTCTCTAGTTAATTTTCCTGTATTCAGGTGACTCCAGACCAAACAGACTCGTTCGGACTATACCCTACAGTCCGAACAGGACGCCTCCCCATGTAACGCTCCCTTATGCATTGTACAATATTCAGCCCGGTAAGGAGTTTGAACGCACAATAAAGGAACATTGGTATATCCTCAGTAGCGACCCAAAATTGGCCACTACTTTCAAGGACATGCCCAGGGTTGTCTACAAACATCCTCCTAATATAAGACAAACAGTTGTCAAATCAGATCTCATCCCTAAAATGCCAGAATCATCATTTTTGACTCAAATCCCCGAAAGCAGATGCGCCCGATGCGCACAATGTCATTTCACCGAAAAGAACCACACTTTTACGCACCACTAACGGGGAAACGTTTTGATATCAAGGGCACTATAACATGCACAACCAAAAATGCTAAAATGCCCATGCCTTATACAATAAAAAATCATGGCTGGGGCGCACTGACGTGCCATGGACACATGTCTTTCTAGACTTTTGCGAGAAATAGAAAACATTGTGGTTCTCTCTGGCAGCATTAGATAATTGCAGGCCAAATTAATTATATAATTTACGTGTATCACTCACACACTTCTGAGACCCAACCGGAGTGGCCATTCTATATCTATATCAGCTGCAGCTCCGCCAGAGCAATATTACTGAAGTTTGTTCGGTATCGTTTGTTCCCATTATTTATGTTATGTTATGGCCTCATTAATTCGAAAATGCGTCTTTTATTTATTCGGACAGCAGTCATATTTTGCGGAAATTCGCTGGTGACTGCTAGACCTTTGACCAATCAAAATGCGTTTATGTATTCATTATGTATTCATCCCATCCAACTCCTGTTGAAGATGAGCGCATTGGTGCTCAAAGTGGGGTCCGGGGACACCTCTGGGGGGCAGTGATGCGCGGGTCAGGTTTTTTTCATAACCCGCCCCGCCACGGAGCACCAAAATGTACTTAAAGTACCAAAAGTAGAAAGTAGGCTAATATTCATTATGCAGAATGTCCCATTTCACAAATACAAATCTTGTATATTATATGGGGTGTGAAGTGGTTAATGTGAGTTTTGTAAACAATAATTATATATATAATAAATAATTATAGTGCAGTAAAAGTATAATATTTGCCTCTGAGAAGTAGTGGAGTAGAAGTAGAAGTATTGAAAATTGGAAGTACTCCTCCTCCTGTAAAGTATAAAGTAGCCTACATTTACTCAATGACCGGCTGCCGCTCCAAGCCGCTCCGGCCGGGGCCGCGAACCTTACGTTGCACGGACTGACATAAAGATATCCATAAGTGCGTATATAGAGCCTCCCCGATCAAGACTTCATTCAAATTTCTCCGTAATCCACACACAAGTATGTTTATAAACACCAAGTTGTGACAGTTAAGTTATATCACTCACCAGCCGATCAAAGAATACAATTTGAAACGCAAGTGACAGATTTTGGCTGAATTAACTCGCTTTGCGACTCGAGCCCCTCTCTCTCGCAGTGGTGTAAAGTAACTAACTAAGTACATTTACTCAAGTACTGTAGGCCTACTTAAGTACAATCTTGAGGTAATTTTACTTTACTAGATTATTTCCAATTTTCAATACTTTTACTCCTACTCCACTACATCTTAGAGGCAAATATTGTACTTTTTAGCCTATTCCACTATAATTATTTGAAAACTTTAGTTAGTAGCCTACTTGTTATATCTTGGTAATTGGTTATTATCACTAACACACTTCAGCCCTCGCCATGGTTCTCATGACGCAAGCGTCATGGTGCCATGTCCCCCTGGTTTATAGCGGTGTTCGATTGTTGTTACATTGCCAACTCTCACATGAACATAAACGTTCAGATTTGAAACATAAAGTGCTTAACCCCGAGCCATGGATGTTACAAGGCGATCCAGACCGCGATAAGTAGCCGTATCTCCCGTATTGTTCAATAAAAAAATCCGATCGCCAGCCATTTTCTCCAATTTTTCTCCGATACTTTCAACCATGCGACACTAATGGTTGGGAGGTGTATTGCACTCTGATACATTACCCAAAAAAAAGGAAAAGGCTGGCGATGGGATAAAATGCTTTTTATTTAACAATACGGGAGATACGGGTACTTATCGCGGTCCGGATCGCCCTGTAACATCCGTGGCTCAGGGGTAAGCACTTTATATTTGAAATCTGAACGTTTGTGTACATGTGAGAGTTGGCAATGTAAAAAAAAATCGAACACCGCTATAAACTGGGGGGACATGGCACCATGACTGTCATGGTATGACAGTCATGTTTCAGGGCTAACTTCAGCCCTATACACATTTCGGCCATTTGAAAATAGCCGATCTACAAGCTCACAATGCATGGCGATTCGACGCATTGTGGAGTGATTGATGCAACTTCTTGGATTTCTGCGATTAATTGTATAGCCTAAACAAAGCGAGACACGAGACTATACATACATCCCCTGCCAGCCTGCCCCCTGATCAAAAACTGTGGCTTTAGTTTTAGATTGTTGGAAAAGCCACAATATTACTCTGTGATCAATCACCACGGGACGATCATTTCATTGTGGATTATCCTATACTTCAATATGGCTTGGAATTTGCAACAGCAATGGTATTGAACTGAACATGAACTTGGACTGCTTTCGAGATTGATTGATTGAGAGGGCCGTGACTCTCTCTCTCTCTCTCTCTCTCTCTCTCTCTCTCCCCCCCCCCCCTCTCTCTTCCCCCTCTCTCTCTCTATCTTTCTCTCTCTCCCCCCCTCTCTCTCTCTCTCTTCCCCTTTCTCTCTCGTCTTTTTTTTTGTTGCGGGCAGGAGCCGCGTTCATGTCCAGTGACCCTCCGCTTGTAGATCTGCTGATTTTTATATTTTATTTGAAAACTTGTGAAATGGGTAGCCTACTTCTAGCCTACTTTTGGTACTTTAAGTACATTTTCATAATTCCCCTAGACTGTGTTTTTATGAACCAAATTAAGTTGCAGTCGCAGACATGTTTGAATTGGATCGGACTTGGTAGGCTAATCACCGGTCAGTTATGCCATATTTTGCACCCAAGTTTATATGAGGGGGGATAATGTGGAGATTGTGGACACCGCTGGTCGCAAGTTCTCCCGCATTTTGATTATCAATAGAGCATCCATGATCCATCCATCTGCATAGCTTTTTATTATAGGCTATAATTATTTATAATTGTGTCAACCTGAGGTGCTGGAGAGGCCGCCGTGCGCAATGACAGTTATATGCCCACAGCACTTCATGGTCTGCCCATGTGGCCCTTGTCTCTTTGACTGACCAATAAACCCCAAATGATGGACTTCTGATGAAAGTTTCACACGAGTTTTAAAGATGAATACAGTAGCTTCTATATGGGGACAAAAAGCATCATAGAATAAATGCAAGCCTTTAATGGAGCCTGGATCTGCGCACAAACTCATTCATGAGGTAGGCCTAAGATGAGAGATGATCTTTATTATTCGTATTAAAGTGTAGCTACTTTATATAGAACGTGTCACACGCACGTACGGTGCTGTGAAACAACAACAATCACGTGTGACGGTCTATTTTGATAACACTGCACACACACACACGCTATAATCACCATGACGGTTTATTTGACAGTCATCTGTCATGCACACACACGCACGCACGGTGCTGTGCATCAACAATATTCACGTGTGATTTTGTGCAGCCCTCATTGCCTGCCTCCTGTAGTCGCGTGACCCAAAAAAAAATGCATGCGTTGATGCGTGCGTTCGCTAAAAACGCATAAACTAAGTGTTAACGTGTAACCCGCGTAGGGCACGGGGGAAGGGTACGCGTGCACGCATGCACGTCCCATCGCGTCGCGTACCCATTGTGAGTCAATGGGAAAATAATAACAAGTTCACACGGTACAGTGCAGAGCAATACAAAAATCACGCGTTCATGTGACGCGTCAAGGTTTGACGTGGCACGGATCGAGCGCCATACACACACACACACACACACACACACACACACACACGCACACACACACACACACACACACACACACACCTCGGTGGCCTTCAAGTCCTATACGCACACCTCTGCACCGTGCTCATTAGCAGAAAGGCAGAACGTCACACGCTGTCACTTCGCCCACACCGCATTCATTCCAACCAATTACCTCCATTCTATTCACAGCCATGGCTCAAAAAGACTCTGTCTGCACCCAAACGCCCGTACCTAGGATAATCCTCGCTGTCGGGTGGAAACCTCGTACGTCCAAAACCTGTTACTTTTCAGGAGACGGAAAAATAATCCAATGGATCCCAATGTAGTTATTATTTAGTCACACGCTCTTGTGAATACTGTTCATTGGTTCAATATTTCAGAAATAGATCAAATAGGCAATGTGACATGTTGTGAGCTTGTAGACGGGTTATTTTCGCTACTTTAGTGCGATACTGTCATTTGACAAAGTGTAAAACGTGGCATTCATTTATGAAAAAAATGATGAAATATATGGAGATACAAGGTTTCTGAAAGACAGTGACAAAATTATATTTCGTCTCCGTCGGGGTGGAAACCTCACATATATCCAAACAGTTTTCAGGATTAAAATTCAAAAATATCAAAAGTAGCAGATTTGCGCCGCGTTTCGAGCTTGTAGATCTGCTACTTTTGATGCTTTTGTGTGACGCTGTAGTATGATCAAGTGGGGCGTTAATTCACGAAAAAACACGAAAAGTTAGAACATGGAGATAGGAGGTTTCTGCCCGACAGCAACGATTTCCAGAAGGCAACGTAATAGATCCCCCCCTCTTGTTGGAGACCAAAGCAAGATCATCTCAGGGGATGCGTGGGGGGTGTTAGTCGGAGTGAGGGGAACATTCGGCGGAGCTGTTAAAACTACTTCCCGCGTTAACCTGTTAAGACCGGGAACGCATCTCTGTCATTTTTTATTTCTTTGGGCTATTCAAAAATAGCAGATTTACAAGCTCGTAGAGCGGCACCAAGTGCTGCACTATGAGCGTGTAGATCTGCTTTTTTTTTGTTTTAATCTTGACAATTTGTGCAAATCTTTGAATATACAGTATATATATATTTTTAAAGCAATCATTTGTAACTCAAATCTTTGCTTCTGGGGATTCTACAAATGTCTTCAAAATCCTACCTTTTTTTGAGAAACGTATGTTTCTATATCCGTGGTTCTCAAACTTTTTCATGTCAAGGACCCCCAAAATAATATGTATTTGGCCGCAGACCCACATCTCAAAATATTTAGTTCCAGGGACCCCCAGAAGTTGTAACAGAGTTACAAATGTTTTAAAGAAATATATATTCAAAGATTTGCACAAACCTTCCACAATTTTTCAAACAAATAGCAGATCTACAAGCTCGCTATGAGCTTGTATATCTGCTATTTTTGAATAGCCAAAGAAATCTCAAAAATGACAATGACAATGCGTTCCCGGTCTTAATGGGTTAATGATTTTTAGACCCAATTTAGGCACAAGGGAACGGGAGACGGGGTGGCGGCACATTGTTACGTAACAGACATGAACTGGTTCTATCATCTCCTGAGAATATTTAATCCTCCTCGCTGGGACCTGGAGGCCTGCTGAGGCTTGCTGGCTGCAGCTTATGGAATGGGCGACTGTCACAGCTACAAAATTAAAACGCCAAGATGAGCTGTGTTATAACAACGACAGTGAAGCTCATTTTCTGTTCCTCGAACCAAAATTCACACGTTTTGAAAGAACGAAAGATATCAAAAATGAGAACAAACTGGAACAATGGTGGATTTCTTCCGAAGCTTTGGCTTTCAACAAAGCTCTCCAACTGTACTTTCTGCACCTCTAGCTGAGAAGCACAAAGTGCATGCAAAACTATCTTTATGAGTCATTTTCTTTGTCACTCTGTCCATAGGTTTGTCTAGTTTGGTGCTAAAAACACCGAAATGCCACTTCCTTGTGGTGGGACAAGTGCAAGGGTCAGCGGCTTCACTTATAACTCTGTGCCATTTCGACATGGCTACCACGTTTTCTGGTTGTTTTTTGGCTCCACACAAACAAATGGTGGTTCTTCAGTGCTTTGGGGTGGTTGCAACCTCAGCAGTGGTTCTCAAACATTATAATTTCAAGGACCCCCATAACTCTGAGAGTTACAGACCTGTAAGGGTCCATTTGGAACCCCCTCAAGAAACCCTGAGGGTCCCTGGAGCCCACTTTGGGAACCAGGTTCTCCGGTTCTTCAGCTTAGTTTAGACACCTCTAATGGTCCTATATATTTGTACCATTTGATTTGACACAGGTGCAGCTCTTACGACACAGGTGCTACGTAGCAGCGAAGAAAAGTTACACTATGATTACAAGCCAAATAAACACACATTTGTGCTATTTAGCACCATTTTGTGTTCTAAAGACATGAGGAGTACCCTAGGCCAGTGGGTCTCAGATTTATTTTATTTCAAGGACCCCGCAATTTAGTACGCATTAGGCCACGGACCCCCATAACTCTGAGAGAGTACAAATGGAAGCAAATGGACCCGTAAGGGTCCATTTGCTTCCATTTGTACACTAGAGTTACAGACCTGTTAGGGGGGGTCCATTGGGGGAGGGGAGAACCACCAGCATAAGCCGAGTGTGGTGTCATGGCTAAGAAGACGGCGGGCTGGATACTCACCGCGAGCGTCTCTCCTGCAGCGTGCTGAAGCCGGCGAACGACTGGCTCCGGATGATCCCATTGGGTCCTCCAGGGGAGTGGGTGCCTGCCGCCATGATCTCCGGGACGCGGGATGACACTCCTGGAGGAAGAGGACAAAAGACACAGCGTTAGAAGGACCCAGAGGCTATAGCTACTGTAACATCTCTACGAGGCAGCCAAGACACAGGAATTCATTTTAAATTAGTTTTAAAGATGAGATGAAAAATATGCTTTTTTTTCAACTTTTGGAGGAGATCCGTGGTCATAATGGAGATGTAATTGCCAATAGATGCCAAAGAATATAGAAGAAATATCAATATTTGTGTATTTGCTACTGAATCTGAATCTAATGCATTACAGCCGGACGGTGCGTTACAAACGTTCTCGTTTTAAAGTTCAACAGTACACTAAAATATGCATCAGAAAAAACATTTGAGCTGAGAAATAGGCAACACAGTGACATAAACGGGATTCGGCACTGGCTCGCTCTCTGCCTTGCACTGGGCGAGTGCCGACAAGGCATTGTAGTTGCATTTAGATCCCATAGGCAGAGGGGAAAAGGCTGAGACTGCGATTGGCTGAAACACAACCAGCCTCTGTTTTACGAGGAAACATCACAATTAAGGTAGCAAAAAAAAAGGCCATCGCATTCACCCACTAGATGGTTCGTTTTGGATTTCAAAAATGCTCTCACAGAGGCGTGTGCGTGTCACATCACAACGTGCTGTGAGCTCGTAGATGCGCCTATTTTCAAGTACAATTCAGGCTTAAGCATATGCGTTGAAGTTCAGCCGACACCCGAGTAAACCGCTAACATTCTTTCGGTGATGCTTTACTGGAGTGCGTTGTCATTGTGCAATGCAAGGCCGGCTGCGGTCGCAGCAGCAGCAATGCGGTGGCAGTGATGATGGTGATGGTGAAGATGAGGATGATGGTGGCCCTGTGCGATGTGGACTAGCAGCATTCAGAGCCTGTGCTAACATGTCTCCTCTTCCCTCTCCTCCGGCCCTGTCTGTCACCCGGCAAGCCTGTCAACATCGGTGTTGCCACATTTTGCCAGAGAAACAAGCAACCATGCAGGTCTATGAACACAAAGACCAAAAAGAAGCTACCTAGGCCAAGAGAGCACTTTAAACCTACATACATCGGCTATTTGAAAATAGTCGATCTACAAGCTCTCAACGCGTTGTGTGACGCGTTGTCAGCTTGTAGATCGGCTATTTTCAACAACAACAAAAAAAAATCAGATGGGGTTCCGTGGACAAATACATATTAAATCGGGTGTCCTTGACATGACATTATTTGAGTTACGAGTACCGCTGGTTTAAACATTAGACAGCAAGTCCAAATAAGCAACTACACTTCAGAAACAAGCCCCAAAAAAAACGCAACCCGCAACTACCAATATTTACAAGCCACTTTACAGAAAAACAAGCCCCAAGTCGCATAATAAGCAGACATGGCAACATTGGTCAACACACTGAAACAGTTCTTTCACAAGTCTGTGTTCCTACACCTTCTGTCAGGTGTTACCACCAATAACACTCTGTGCACGTGGAGGCCCCTGAGTGTGTGTGTGTGTGTGTGTGTGTGTGTGTGTGTGTGTGTGTGTGTGTGTGTGTGTGTGTGTGTGTGTGTGTGTGTGTGTGTGTGTGTGTGTGTGTGTGTGTACACAGTGAGGCCCTTTGTGTCATCTGTCCATGTTTTTCCACCAGGACTGACAGAGACTGACAATGTGGTTGCACAATGTTGACATAACCTTAGATGCAGCATTGAAATCCCCCCCACCACCCACCACCAAATGATTTGGTTTTGATCCCTCACATTTGTAGCAACAATAATAAACAATAACAAAGGGCATAATAAAGCATAGCAGCAATCCTTCTATAATGCATGTAATCTGTGTGTGTGTGTGTGTGTGTGTGTGTGTGTGTGTGTGTGTCTGTTTTGTGCATAACTTGAACACTGTCCGATCGACTCCAACTATCGCCAAGGAGGGTGTGTTGTGCCGAGTGGGAATTCGGTTGGACCAGCAGTTGTCTGTCTGTCTGTCTGTCTGCCTGCCGTGTATCTGCCAGTGTGTCTGCCGTATGTCTGTCTGTGTCCTTTATATGATGTCAACATTATACCGTCATAGTAGATAGATAAGATACCTTTATTGATCCCGCGGGGGAATTTCAGTCGCCCAGAGGCAGCACAGCAGTTAAGAGTTACATGTACAGAGTAAGGAAAGTACTGTCGTATACAGCAATACAAAGTCAAGAAAAACAGTAAGAAGCAGCCTCAATACAGAACAGTATACACCTATACAACTAGATTCCTGCACTATGCAGAAAAACAGCAACAGCGCCAGGTTACATTGTCCTCAACGTATCCCGCCCCAAAACAAAATAAAGTGTTGGTGTCGACTGTGCTGACATCCAAGTACTTTGCCTCCAAGTACTATGATAATGGGTACTGCACTAAAGTACTCTGTCAATGTACAACGAGTATTGCATGAGCGAAGGGAATAACACAGTGTGTGTACATTGGTCATACCGTGGTCTCATAGTATGCTTTGGGGTGCTTGAAGGTGCTATGTGCAATAAGTGTGAACCCTGAGGAAGACTACAATGTCGAGACGTTGGTTTCTTTTAATAAACTTTTGCATCGTGGCTAAGAGCTGTGCGGCGTCATCCTTTTCAATACTATTACCTGCCGTGGTCAGCACCTCATCAACACAGGTGTGCGCTCCCTCCTTTGTGTTTGCCTGACAATAAGTGTAAAACAAAATATTTGATAAAAACGACAAAATAACATATTTTCCCCATGTATTTATTCTTTAATTTGGGGTCGAAAACTATATGTTCGAGGGAAAAGATCAGACACTAGTGCCTTAGATTTTTTTGTGTGGTGTTTTTGTCAATGCTGAGGTTGTTTTGGGTTCAAGCAGGGTAATAACAACCTTGTTTAAGAAGCCATCTGAAACACATTTCCCTTTGGGGAGAAAAAATGTCCGGCTAGGTGCTATTTGGAAACCACAGGAGTAAACACTGTAATTTTGTGAAAAGGTTACAAAACGTGCGTAAACAAACTGTATAGGTAAAAGCACAGCATCCTAGAACAAATGAGCCATATGTTATTGAGCCTCTATACGTTTAGTCGTCGTTGTACGCACCGCACCCTATAAAATCGAATTCTAGTGTGGAGCGAATTCCTGGAAAGCCAATCTACACCAATTCTAGCGGCCACTTATCTAACCCATTCAAACCAGGAAAGCATCCGTGTCATTTTTAGATTAATTTGGGCTATTAAAAAATAGCAGATATAGAGCTTGTTTTAAGTGAACATTTGTAACTCAAATCTTTGCTTCTGGGGGTTCTACTAATGTCTTCTAAATACAGTTTTCTGAAAAAAAACATATGTCGCTATAATATCAGTGGTTCTCAAACTTTTTCATGTCAAGGACCACCCAAAATTATATGTATTTGACCGTGGACCCCCATCTCAAATTATTTTTTCTCCAGGGACCCCAGAAGTTGTAACAGACTTAAAAAAAATTGCTTTAAAAAAATATATATATATTCAAACATTTGCACAATTTTTCATGATTCTTCAAAAAATAGCAGATCTACAAGTTCATTTGAGCTTGTATATCTGCTATTTTTGAATAGCCCAAGGAAATCTTTAAAATGACACAGATGTGTTCCCGGTCTTAAAGGGCTAATCAGCCTGCAATAGAGTGACATCCTCTCCTCTCCTCTCCTCTCCTCTCCTCTCCTCTCCTCTCCTCTCCTCTCCTCTCCTCTCCTCTCCTCTCCTCTCCTCTCCCTCAACCAGAGTCCTCGGCTATATTTAGCTACCACACCACAAGCCTGTCAGGAGATCACACAGGCTTTTGCTTTCTTCAATCTGGCGATGTTGGACATTAGACAGAGGGAGAGGGCTGTAAATAGACCCTCAAGGGGGGGGTAATCATGTTAAACATCAGAGCCCCCAGAAACAAAGGGAACCGATGAGTTAAAAATAGTAGATACAGTCGAGTATCATCGTTGCTGACGGGCAGAAACCCCTTATCTCCATGTTTTATTTCGTAAATGAATTCCCTACTTTATCAAAAGTAGCAGATCCGCAAGCTCGAAACGCGACGCGGCGCGTTTCGAGCTTGTAGATCTGCTACTTTTGATGCTTTTGTATTTGAATCCTGCAAAGTAACAGTGTTGGACATATGAGGTTTCCATCCAACGCTTTGACATCACAAATCAACTCAAAAAGTGAATTCGTTGAATATTGTCGATGTCCAAAACGGTTACTTTTCACTGAAATGGCAAAAAAATTACCTGTGTTCAAATGGTTCCAGTATTGTGATTGTGTCTTCTTAATACATTTAATTGGTTAAATATTTATAAAAGCCACGCTTAACCACGTTCAACTTTAAACTCTTCATTATTATTATTTTGGTCATTATAAGCGAGAATCTTCAACAAAAAAAAAATCAGAATTTTTCACACTTTTTCAAAGATAGGGACAATAGCCGTTCTAAAAGCTCGACACGATGAAACACGCTGTGAGCATTGCATCTTTTGTGCAACTTCAGTGCGACCCTGTCATATGAAGAAGAAGTGCATTCATTTATGAATTTCGAAAACAAATAGATGAAATATGGAGATACAAGGTTTCTGTCCGACGGCGATGATATGTGAATAGCACAGCAATCCAACCAGGGGGAATTGGGAACTGGCATGATGACTAAATTGTTAGCTAATGGGGGAAAAGTTAAAATAATTGAAAAGAAATATTGTTTTGAAAATGTCTACATTTTATTAAAGGTCAAAGGTCAGCATGTTTCATTCACACACACACACACACACACACACACACACACACACACACACACACACAGCTGATCTGTGCTCCAGTCTGAAACACCCAGACTAAACAGCCTTTTAAATCCACATAAGACTGCGTTAAAATAAACGTCACAGTTCAGGGACTTTGCTGACTTGAAGGCAGCCCCAGTGTGACCAGGGACGACCGGCGGCTGACCCCTGTGTGCTGGAGGTGCAAAACACACACACACACACACACACACACACACACACACACACACACACACACACACACACAGTGTGGAAGGAACAAGTGTCTCCTTCATATCAACGCCACGCATGTGGCTTTACGCAACACACCAGCTATACCAGGCGTTCACTACATACCTGAGGGAGGGGAGGACAGA
Source organism: Gymnoscopelus microlampas (assembly GCF_963454915.1). Classification (NCBI taxonomy): domain Eukaryota; kingdom Metazoa; phylum Chordata; class Actinopteri; order Myctophiformes; family Myctophidae; genus Gymnoscopelus; species Gymnoscopelus microlampas. The sequence continues at coordinate 11,776,316 of NC_139952.1, read as the reverse complement.
GAAAGAGAGAGATACATAGATGAGAGAGAGATGCATAGAAGAGATAGAGACAGAGATAAGATACATTTGTAGATGAAAGAGAGAGATCTAGATAGATGCATACTGAAGGGGAGAGAGAGGGAGAGAGACAGAGAGAGAGAGAGAGATCTAGAGAGACAGAGATTCTCTGTCTCTCTAGATCTCTCTCTCTCTCTCTCTCTCTCTCTCTCTGAGATCTAGATAATATACACTGTAGATATGAGAGCGAGAGAGATCTAGATCAGATATATGAGAGAGAGATCTATCTGACCAGTGTGTCCTTGGATATTACTGTATAACTAGAAACCTATAGTATATCGGTCTATATCACTTCACATCACCCACCTTTTTTCCATGAAAAATATGTCCGCCATTGAAGAAAATGTAAAAGGCCCATTAGTGAGGTCTTTTCTGTCATAACTCAAACTTACTGTAGATAAGGCCCCTCTACATTGCCCCCAGAGAGTCAAACAATCGCACTCCGTCAGCAAGCTGACCCCTTTATGTAAATACACCCATTGTTGCTCTGGGTTTTGTTGATGATATGTATTGTATCGTCTGTATTGTTATGTCTTGATGATTAATTGAGTACTATAGGACACAATGTAAACAAGCCCCCAAGGGATTTGTTTTCGTGTTATCCTATTAGCATAGCTTGTTAAATTGTATTTGCCGTACCGTTTGCCACATGTTAGTGAAGTATTCAATCAATCAATCAATGGCTTACATTTTGCATACCACACATTTGTGAAAATTGCAGACTTAATTGCAGGGGGGAGAAAAACCAACAACTCCAAACTCTGTCCTTTTTTCATTGTATTCAGTTGGGTAAACAGGCTTCTATAAAGTAGAAAGCGAGAAGGTCGGGGGCTCAGTGGGTTACCAGTGGAAAAACCCTGTCAGAGCACAATGTCAGGTTTGTGTGTGTGTGTTTGTGTCATTGTGTTTGTTGGGGGGGTTCATTGTGACAGCTTTTTCCACTCATCCATCCATCTTTCTGTCTCTATGGACAGGGGCCACCTGCACGTATGTACACAACACACATACACGCAGGGGCGCGTGCACACACCCACACACACACACACAACTACGTATACTTGCGAGGACATCAATGTTCTAGGATGGCAATTTTATGAATGCCATTTTCACCGTATCTTGGCATTTTTATCCCTAAGCCAGAAATAGCCGATCTACAAGCTCACAACTTGTCGAACAGTGACACGTGGTGAGCTTGTATATCTGCTATTTTCAGTGCGAGACATGGCACACAAATAGGTATACGGTACATCAGGTATAACTCTGACCGCTAAACCTGACCTCTAAATGTGTAATCCTGAAAACGTAACGCCAACCAGAATATTTTCCTAAATGTAATCTTTAACCATAAAACCACCATTTCTCTTGTGACCCTATTTCTCAAATTCTACTATACATTTGGTAGCCTGGCATGACCAGACTAATATCACTGCGTAGATATTAGTCTGGAATCTCTGTGTGGAACCTGCATTTCCGAGGGGCAAATAAAGAAATTGCCTCTGGTGATAAACCCAACCCATATTTGCATACTGGGCCCTGATTGGTCCCTCACAACTTCGGAGGGAGAGAAATCGAATCTCTATTGAGAGGGGCCAGACCTAATCTGCCGAGGGCATTATTTTTTTGCAATGGCAGATTCGTCTGGAACCAGGCTATACATTTGGCCCTGTCAAGTATAGTCACACACACACACACACACACACACACACACACACACACACACACACACACACACACACACACACACACACACACACACACACACACACACACACACACACACACACACACACACACACACACACACACACACAGTATTGAACTAGCAACCCGACACCCGTTCCTTTGGTCCTCGGAGGGAGGTGACAGTGATACCCCAGATAGATAGAGGGACACACAAAAGGCACAGCACGGGCCCCAGGAAAGACTAGAGCCTTGTTCCCTCTCTGGGAGGGGGTCCTGGAGGCTATTTATAGATATACTGACTCTTAACATGGAGCAACAGAGGGGGGCCACTGGCTGCTGCAATGCCCCTGAACTGACCAATGGCAAGAGACAATGACTGGGTCTGCTTTGGAATGCATACACTGTTAAATTCCTCAGTGTCAATTTAAACACCTACAACCTGGTGCCCCCCCCCCCCCCCCCCAAAAAAAAAAAGACCTTTGAAAATGGCTGAAATATTGCCATAAGTATTGGCAATATTTGAATGCGATGTATTGTGAGCTTTCAGATCCCCTATTTTTGACACACGTTTGAAATAGGTCTTTGAGTGTTAACTCACAGTTAAATTGACACTCATGTTTTTTCAGTGTAAGGTCTGAAATGCGTGAGTTGTATTAGATTTTTTTTTTACAGTGTGGTCTATATAAGAAACTCAGATTACAAAGATGGCTATTTGGAGGCCCTCTAGAGATGGGATTGAATTTGAGACTCGGCCAAGAGGAATAGGAGAATGGACTGTGAGGGTAAAATAAAAAACCCTGAATGACAAAAAGCGAAATGCAGCAGCTCAATATCGAGTCAGAGATAATATAACAGAGATAAATAATTTGGTGTCAAACAGTGTGCTTTCTTCACTGTCACTTCAGCCGTTCCCTTCAGATTTACACCAACACTGAGCACTCAATACTGTAGCAGTGTGTGTGGATGTTTTAGAGAAAACAAATTAAATCTGCACACCAGTAAACTAATCCCGTTTGCAGAATTCATTATTAACCAAGGTTAAAGGCATATAACTTTGCCCTGTGTTTACATAAAGAAATCAATAAATACATATTCTATCACTCATTTCCCTCTATATCAGGAGTTCTCAGCCATTGGAGTAGTGTGGTGGTGTTTACCTACAGAAACACATTGTCCTCTCACTGTATTTTGGTGTTTTGGTTTGTTTTGGTAGACGGGTAGATGTTTTTGGGCCACCAAAACAAACAATTAAAAACGCCAACATACAGTGAGAGAGTGTTTCTGTGGGCGTTTCTGCAGGTAAACACCACCACACTACTCCAGCTGGTGATAACTGCCAGTGGTGGAAACGGTAATCATGTACTTGAGTAAAAGTACAAAAGTATTGGCATCAAAATGTAGTACCAAAAGTAAAAGTACTAAAATGTTTGAAAATAGCAGACCTACAAGCTCGCAACGTGTTGTGAGCTTGCAGATCGGCTATTTTCAAATAGCCTAGGTATAAAATATGGCTTAAGTGGTTAATGTATGTTTTATAATATAATAATGTATATCTACAAAGTAACTAAAGTTTTAAAATAATTGTTGTGGAGTAAAAGTACAATATTTGCCTCTGAGATGTAGTAGAGTAGAAGTAAAATGATAGACATTTTGAAATACTCCAGTAAAGTAAATGTACCTATAAAAATCTTACTTAAGTACAGTACTTGAGTAAATGTACTTAGTTACTTTACACCACTGATAACTGCTGGCATAGATGGAAATGATGGGTAAAAATAAATAAATATATATATATTGTTTTGTTATGTAAACATAGGGCAAAGTTACGTACTATGCCTTTAAGGTCTGAGAAGAGCCTGGTGGCCTGAAAAATCACCAAATAAATTCTGCAAACAGGAGTAGGCTATTATACATTTATTTTCACTACATGCTGAACTTTTGATCCAGCAGCCAGCCTAGTAGCTGTGAGTGTCTTTTGTCTGCATCTCAGCTGAATGTCTTAGAACCAGCTGACTGCAATAAAAAACTAAACTAAAGACAAAATCCGGTCCTGGTGGATGTTAATTATTACAGAACGCCACAACAACAAATTAAGCACGAAGGCAGAGGCCAAGCATTATATGGTCTCTGTCGGGTGGTAACCTTGTAGGAGATGGGGGAAAAAAAGAAGCTGTGTTCCATTGGATCCAATGTGGTTGTTATTAGTTACAAGCTCTTGTTTATACTTTTCATTTATCAAACCCACAGACAGATATACAGTAACCACACTTTTGTATGACAAAGTAGGGTATTAATAAAAAACAAAAATAAACTACAACAGTTGAAACATGGATATACAAGGTTTCTGCAACGATATCCAAAGTAACACAGTGAACAAACTCCTTCACTAAATTGAACTGACAGACCCTGAAATACACAGCATGTGACCTACATTCATATGACAGTAAAGGAGCGGTTCACTGGATTCAAATTATTGCTCGAAATTAATGTGTCATTTCAAGCCTGATTTTTTTACCATGGTTCTCAAATATGTTCATGTTAAGGACCCCTAAATTGATGTATTCGGCCGTGGACCCCCCATCTGAAAATATCCTGTGCCTTAAGAGACGATTTGTGCTTAGATTTTTCCCCCTCTACATTTTTCACAATTTCAAAAGTTTTTTTATAAATTGTTTGAAGATAGCAAATCTAAAAGCTACACGTTGTGATGCATTGTGTGAGCTTGTAGATTGGCTATTTTCAAAGAGCTGAATAAAATTGAACAGATTTTGATGCCGTATTAACTCGGCTCGGCTTTGGGTTGACGTTGTTTAAACCCATTAAGACCTGGAACGCATCGGTGTCACTTTAGATTTCTTTGGCTATTCAAAAATAGCAGATCTACAACACAGAGTGCCGCGCTATGAGCTTGTAGATCTGCTATTTTTGAAAAATCTTGAAAAAAAAATGTTTTTGATTTTTTTCAAAAAACTCTTAGGATTTAGAAAACATTTTTAAGAATCGCCTCAGGTCTTAATGGGTTAAACCAGTCTGAACACACAGATTTGTGACAGATCCGATCTGGTCACTTGCAAATGCAGTGTGAACAGTCGGGCCAAAAAGATCGGATTTGAGAAATACATCGGATTGGACTGGATTTGACTGCAGTCTAAAAGGTGCCCTAAACACCAGCACCATATTCTGGGGAAAGCTTTTGCAGAAAATAGCACAGATCAGCTATTTTTCAGCAAAGATATTTAATTTAGAGTGAAAATAGTAAAGTAGCTAGGATAGAGCTACATGTGTATGAGGGACTCCGGTCAACCAAGTCTACGGTTTAAGTGGTTAATGTATTTCCACGTCAACAGGCACAAAGATGCCACACAGACTAAAAACACACAAAACACTCACTCACACTCACTCTCTCTCTCACACACACACACAGCAGCTCCACCACCGAAGCAAATGAAAACAAAGTGGCCTTCTTAAAAACCCTCTTCGGCATCATCTCATGTTTTCCAGCGTGGGAACAGCGGCAGTGGTCTGTCGCTCGCAATGAATTGTGGGAAGGTGCCAACGAGCGTACCCACGCTGAATACAAGCTGCCACTCACACCATTCACTCTGCTGGTGCTTTCCCCTTCCACGGCCCTTAAAACCCCCAAGTAGGCTTATGTGTGCCCTCCCTTCCTTCACACGGGTAAGAGTGTGTGTGTGTGTGTGTGTGTGTGTGTGTGTGTGTGTGTGTGTGTGTGTGTGTGTGTGTGTGTGTGTGTGTGTGTGTCTGAGAGGTATTTTTACTTTACTTGAGTATTTCCAATGTTCATTACTTTTACTTCTACTCTCCTACTTAGATAGATTTTGATTATTATTACAAAACATACATTAACCACTTCAGCCCTATATACATTTTGGCCATTTGAAAATAGTCTATCTACTTGTAGATCTGCTATATTCAAATAATTTTATACATTTGAAAACTTGAAATGGGACATTCTGCATAATGAGTACTTTTATTTTGGTACTTTAAGTACATTTGGATGCCAATACGTTTGTACTTTTACTCAAGTACATTTAGAATGTGTGACTTTTACTTGTAACAGAGTATTTCTATATCGCAGTATTGATACTTTTACTTAAGTAAAAACTGTGAGTACTTTTTCCACCACTGTGTGTGTGTGTGTGTGTGTGTGTGTGTGTGTGTGTGTGTGTGTGTGTGTGTGTGTGTGTGTGTGTGTGTGTGTGTGTGTGTGTGTGTGTGTGTGTGTGTGGCGTGCGTGATGAGATTGATCAGTATTCTAAACTGCAACTTGGCAAGATTGCCAGAATGTCACACAGAGTTGGGGCGACGATGGGAGGGGGGGTATTGGGGTGGGGGGGTGACGTCATGGCCAAGGACACTCACAGGGAGAAGGTTAATATCAATTTGCTACACCGCGAAATCCAGAGCATCTATTTAACCCCCGCCCGAGTGTGGAATGGTCTCTCCCGAGTTCAAATGAACACTCAGGAGATTAGTGTGTGGTAAGGTCTACATGCGTTAATGCATCTTCAATATCCACCAAGTGGTTTGCGCGCATGCACGCGCGCGCATGGGTGTGCGTGTACTTGTATTACTATTCTTGCCAAATGTCTTGCCAAATGTCCCCACAAGTATAACAGAATTGGTTGGTTTATGGTAAAAAAAAAGAATCCTGGTACATACAAGAAATGTTTTCGTTTTTATTATGATAAAATCATTTGGGGAGTTAAGACTTACATTTCGGAGAAGATTCAGGTTGCGGTTACAGTTAGGCTTTAACATTTAGAAGTTAGGTTAAGGGGTTGGAGTTGGAGTCATAACTGATTTACGGTGTGTGACAAGTTGTGAGCTTGTAGATCGGCTATTTCCAGTGCACAGCAAAGTGTAACTCGGGTTTTAGGTTTAGGGTAAAAAATAAATAAAAAAAGCAAAAAATGCCTTTTTAATTTTAGAAAAAAACGTGCCCTCACAAATATAGTAATACAAGCGTGTGTGTGTGTGTGTGTGTGTGTGTGTGTGTGTGTGTGTGTGTGTGTGTGTGTGTGTGTGTGTGTGTGTGAGTGTGAGTGTGAGTGTGTGTCTCAATAGCCCCAGAGTGAATGAGGGTCTTAAAGGGGCGGGGGGTTGGGATGAATAAATGAATAGATAAATGGACGATGGAGAAAGCCATGAGAGAGAGGGGACTCTGGGCCGTGGGCAACGGCCGTTCAAGCGGGGCGGCGGGGCCCCATTCAGGGACCCCCAGGGGACCCCTGAGTCCACCGTCAAGATCACACGTAGTCCCTCAGTCTCATTACCAGACCACGGTTAAACATTCATTGGATTTGGGGAGTTCATCAGCGTGCCTTTGTCTCTCCACGGTTAAAACTAATGACACTCTTGGATTTAATTTGCCAATGCCTGGGTCCACACAATGGGTGGAATAATCTGAGTAGAGATTACATGGTTTAATGGGTAACTAGATTAAAGAGGAAAAAAAGAAGCTTGCTAAGGGGCCATGCTGCTCAAAGCTTAGGGTCTCCAGTTAGAGGCAAATGTAAACACATTTTTTTACCATCATGTGGACTGTGTCACTGACTCGCACATAAGAATATACGTCTATATCATAGAACGTAAAGAAAATATGGACAGCGTCACGCCATTGGTTTCTACAGACCGTAAATGAAGCCTATTTTGCAGCTATTTCAAATGCGCCATCTGTCTATATCCGGATGATATCCGGTCCGAAATGCAAACGGAAATTAATGCTATTGGCTGAAACCGCAGCGAGGGCGGGTCTTCACTCGGTAGAACCAGTAGAAACCCTAGAAACATACCCTACTTTATCATTCATTTTAAAATAAATGGGACCATAATTTACCAAAACGCATATCATGGTGATTGAAAGAACACTTTAAACTAGCGACTGGGAGCGTATAGTATTTATGACAATGTTTATTAAGGTAATAAAATCAAGTGTAAAGTTTGTCCAAAAACCCATCCGCTTGAGTAGAGCCTAATTGCTTCTGCAAACAGCAGGGGTGAAACGGCGAGCCTACAGGCCATTCATATGAACTGTCACTTCCTATATAGCCTCAATTTACAAGCCGGATGCTAGCCCCTTGGTCTATATACTGTTCCGAGTGCTGTTCCTCATGTACTCATTGTACTGCACCTGCTGCTATCTTTTAACCTGCACCTTATGTCTAACCTCATGTACTGTGCATACCTGCTACTTTTTGCACCTCATGTACATACCTGCTTTTTTCCCTTTTTTTTTTTAGGAGAGAGGGAAAAAGGAGGGGACCAAGTATAGAACCCAGGGGCACCACGGTCAACAGAGTACAGTATAGGGTTTAAGTGGTTAACCACTTTCAACCTGGCGTCCCTATTTGGGCATGTCATTATAGGTGAAAACTGTCAAACTGTCAAATTGTTTGCCTAAAGGCAAACAGAAATGTACTTTGATTTATATGTTCAAATTTTCAATGACAACGACACAATTCAAATCGTTAACCACAAGTATTTGTAATAAAAACACAATGTTCTTAACAGCTCTAGCAACACTGCTTACGGAGTAATACATTAACCTTAAAGCTGCAGTACGTTACATTTGAACATCTGAAGGCATCTAAGGCAGATTTTCCCAAACACTGGGACGAGAAGACCCATGTCTGGGTCGCGGACCCATTTTTATGGGTCACAAGTAACGTCCCTTTTTTTATTATTTCAAAAGATTTTCTAATAGTAAAAAAAAGAGAAACATTTTCAGAAATTAAAAAGGAATTTCAAACAGTTTTCAAGAGAATTGTATACATTAACGGTAATCCATTAAGACCTGGAACGCATCTGTGTCACTTTAGATTTCTTTGGCTATTAAAAAATAGCAGATATACAAGCTCATAGCGTGGCACCGAGTGCCGCGCTATGAGCTTGTAGATCTGCTATTTTTGAAAAATCTTGATTTTTTTTTTCTTTTTTTAAACTTCAAGAAAACTTCAAGAAATCAAAGAAATTTCATTAAAATTAAGAAATAGCAGCTTGTAGTTTTGGTCCCGGGGGAGACATCTAAATAATGTCTATTTTGGGTCTCGAGCTAAAAAGTTTGGGAACCACTGTTCTAAGGTAACTTCACTCCTGTCCTCTCTTCAACCAGTCTCTCTCTTTCTCTCTCTCTCTCTCTTTCTCCCTGCATTTCATTCTTTCTTCTCGTTTCGTTGTCACCTCCCTTCCTTCATCCTCTCATTCCGCTGCTCTCTTAAGCGGCTCAGCAGATGATGGTACAACTCAGCTCCTCTGCTCAACTCACATGAACTCTATTAGTATTCAGACTGTCTACACACACACACACACACACACACACACACACACACACACACACACACACACACACACGTTTGTATTACTATACTTGCGAGGATAACAACATTTTAGGATGGCGATTTAATGAATGCCATTTTCGCAATGTTTTGCCAATTTTAACCATAAGCCGAAAAATTGCAGATCTACAAGCTCACAATGCGTAGATGGGCTATTTTTTGGTGCACGACCCCAGAGCAGCATTAAGTGTGATCAAGCATACAGTAACTCTATCTCTAAACCCAAAACCTAACCTCTAAATGCCTATGCTTTACACTAGCCTGCTGAATCTTTTTCTAATGGTGTTTTTTTAACCATAAAACAACCATTTGTGAGGACCAGGAAAACGTTCTTCACAACGTCTAATTATCAAATTCTACTATACTTGTGGGTACATCTGGCCCTTACAAGTATAGTAATACAAACACACACACACACACACACACACACACACACACCTGCAAGAACACAGGTGTTCCAACGTGCACACACATACACACCTGCAAGAACACACACAGACACACACATTCCGGTATGCACGCACAACTGCAAGAACATGCACGTATGCCACTTCCAACACCAACGCACCAACATGCACGCACGCACCTGTGCCAAGAACACACGCGTGTTCCAACACACATGCACGCACGCACTCACACACCTGCAAGAACGCATGTTCCATCACCAACAGACATGCATACATGCACGTACACCCTCGCGTGCACGCACACACACACACACACACACACACACACGCTCACACAGGATAAGCCTATATTTTTAATAATCCTTTCAGAGAGGCATGTGTTGATGGCTGTGAGAGAGAGAGAGAATGTGAGAGAGAGAATATGAGAGAGAGACTGTTAACAACCAGAGGCTAATTCTTGATGCCAGTATGAATTAGCCTCGCCATGGCAACGCCAGACAATATGGGATGGAGTGTGTTATGTAAAACAACAGTTATGAGCCAAGAGCTGACAAATAAGACAACAAACACACACAAGGCGTTGTGACCTTGTAGATCGGCTATGTTGGGTGTACAACAGCACAGCTTAAGTAAGTATAAATCAAGCCTATTTAAAAAAAAAATGTTTACCTTAAAACAACCATGTATCTTGTGAGGACCAGGACAACTGTCCTCACGTTTATTGTTACATTTGGTCCTCAGAAGTCTAGTAATACAAGCGCGCGCACGCACGCGCGCACGCACACGCACACACACACACACACACACACACACACACACACACACACACACACACACACACACACACAGGGCTTTAAAGAAAAAACACTCACACTTTCCACTGAAAAGTCGCTCCTATTTAAAGCAATTAAGGAAGTAAGATTATTTAATATAACATGAAAAGACCACATGATGCTAAAAACAGAGTGTGGGCGGCCTACTTATTTATATTTGTTTTTGACTTTTGGTGTCGTTTTATTTTAGCTGAAAGGGAGACAGTGTAGGAGAGAGACAGGAGATGTAATGTTCCAGCAGCAGCATATGAGAGCTTGAGACAAGCGTCTATAGCAGTGGTTCTCAAACGTTTTCGAGTCAGGGACCCCCAAATTGAAATATATTTGGCCGCGGACCCCCATCTGAAAATGTTTTGAGCCAGGGACCCCCAGAAGAGAAGATTTGTGTTAAAAAAAAAAACTACATTTTCCAAGATTTTTTTTTTAATGTTCAAAAATAGCAGATTAACAAGCTCGCAGCGTGGCACAAAGTGTCGCGCAGTGAGCTTGTATATATGCTATTTTTGAATAGCCAACGTATAAAATATGGATAGAGTGGTTAAAATTATTGTGATGCTGTATTAACACATTTAGTTGGGGACCCCCTGGAACAACGTCAAGGACCCCTGGGGGCCCCAGGACCCCACTTTGAGAACCACTGGTCTAACAACACCAAAGGGAGTCAAACTGCTGGCCCGCGGAGCCAAATCAGGCCTCTGGTCAACACCGGGACTCCCTCTTTTCCGAGTGTTTCGCCCTGGGGACCGCCCCTATTATGCCTATTAACCTTAACTTCACAAAAGCGATGCCTAAAAACCTAACCTCAAAACCACGCCCATCCGAGGACCAAACCCTCGGAAAGGAGGGAGACTCGGTCGATACTTCAACAATAAGAGAGCTCAACCTGTCAGTGGACACTCAGCCACCATGAAGGAAAAGACCTCCAGAATCCTGTGTGTGTATGTGTGTGTGTGTGTGTGTGTGTGTTTGTGTACTAAGACCACTTGAGCTCATATGCTCAAGCAGCCTTAGTATGGGTCGCGGCCCCAGCTTCCAACATACGACTCTTCATAGTTTATCACCCTAAAGGTTATAACCCCAAGCCCCAAACGGCCTGCTATACCCCGGCACTGAGGTCGTGGACAATCCAAGCTAACTCTCCTCTCATCAACGCTCTGGGATCAGCACTCCGCGACCCCCCGATAGTTATTGCCCACGTAGGCGAAAGACAAGAACATCCATAGAGAGTGTTGTCTTTCGCCTACGCGGGCAATAACTGGCATAATCAATCATTACTGACCCGTCTCAAATCTGCCTTTTCTCAGCGAAACTCTGAGAAAAGGCTGTAGACAAATACTGCATCGTTTACCTCGTCCCCGATAACTCACACCGTCTATCAGGTTGTCTATCAGGGAAAGCTGAGAAACGGCTCTTGTCAAAAGTAGTAAATGACCTCAGGTTAAATGTGCATGTATATATGCTCAGTGGTGTAATGTAACTAAGTACATTTACTCAAGTACTGTACTGTATGGTACTTTTACTGGAGTATTTCCAATTGTCTATACTTTTACTTCTACTCCACTAGAGCTAAATATTGTACTTTCACTCCACTACAATTATTTGAAAACTTTAGTTACTAGCTACTTTGCAGATATAAATCATTATATTACAGAACATACATTAACCACCTATTTTACACCTCGGCTATTTGAAAATAGCCGATCTACAAGCTCACAACGCGTCACAACGCGTCGCGACGCGTTGTGAGCTTGTAGATTTGCCATTTTCAAACATTTTAGTACTTTTACTTTTGGTACTTTAAGTACATTTTGATACCAATACTTTCGTACTTTTACTCAAGTAAATTTTTAATTCCGGACTTACGGAGTACTTCTACATTGCAGTATTGATACTTTTACTTAAGTAAAACATTTGAGTACTTCTTCCACCACAGTAAATATGCTGTGTGTGCCGGTGATGTCAACAACAAGTTGAATGCGGTCATAAATCCACTAGACGTGTGAGAATCACAGTAGGCAGAAGCAGGTCAAGCACTGACACACTTTGTCACACATCAAGAAAGAGGAGGGAAAGAACACTTTGCCCCGTTACCGTGGCAACCCAGGTTTCCAAAAAGAAACACATTTCAGATAATGTACAGCTATCGCTATATATAGCTTTGGAAATGTATTTAGAGTAGTATTTTGTTTGACAAAAAGAACATAATTTAAGACGAAGGTTCTGCACATACCGGGAGCAATTATTTTTGTTTAAATTAATGTATCATTCATTTAAACAGCTGTTTGTGTATGGGGCGCCCGCTGGCCTAGCGGTCCAGGCGCATACCACATGTGCTGGTAATCCAGCTTGACAATGTGTCGCAGGTTTGCATCCCGATCCCGACGACCTTTGCTGTGTGTCACCCCCCCAGCTCTCTCCCCATTCCCTGTCAGCCTACTTTCCTATCAATAAAAGCAGAAAAAGGCCCCAAAAAATATCTAAAAAAAAAAACTAACAAAAAAACATCTGTTTGTGTAATGAGTACACACTGAGCGCGATTGTAACGAGGCGATGAAGCGACGTAATAATCTTTCAAAACAGGGTTGATTTATCAGCATGAATAAAATAAATCAACCTTTATGAATGGAGGCATCACCAAAATAAAAGCTTGATGTGAAACAATCGCGATCAAACTCTGCCGATAACAAACACTGGTTTTAGAACACAAACCAGCATAACAAACCAAAGAAACAGTTCTGTTGGTTGCCTTAGAGCTTGTAGGTCTGCAAATTTTGTGTGACGCTGTAGTATGATTAAATATGGAGATTTCTGCCAGACAGCGACGATATTCAGCCTCCACTCACAACACAAGGGGTCATTGTTTGCATGTCTTCTTGACAAGAGCTCTGACAGAGACATGACAGACACGTACAGTTAGTCCATAGACATGACATATAGGCATGACATCCTACATGCATGTTCAACTGAGGTATGGTTGACTGTTTGGATGTGTGTTTTGCAATGATGCACAAAAGAGTCCTTCAGTAGCACTTTGTTATCACAGTCAGTGTTGCCATGTTCACTTATTACAAGCAACTTTGGGTTTGTTTTTTCTTTAAAGTTGCTTGTAGATATTGGTAGCTGCGGTTGCGGTTTAACAAAAAATCTGGCAACACCGAACACAGAACCACAGTACAGTACTTTTCCTGGAGTCAATGAAAAAAGTGCAGGTGCAAAAAGGTGGGGAGGCCTCCATGAAGATTAGGGTGTTTAGCACTAAAATGTTAATGTCACACTGTTTTCATAAAAAAATTAACAAAAAAAGCTTAAATGAACCAAACTTTGACTTTGACGAGAACCAATTCAGTGCATAACACAGTCAACACACTGGCTCCACACAAAGCATCTATAGATATAAACAAACAGTCCTGTGTGTGAGAGACAGCCACTTGACAGCATCTTTTGTACGCACTGATAAATACAACCAGATTAAACTGGTCTCTTACCTCTAAGCAAACAGGGTACAAAATATATGTTCACTCTGCCACCGCAGTGCAAAGTGTGTGTGTGTGTGTGTGTGTGTGTGTGTGTGTGTGTGTGTGTGTGTGTGTGTGTGTGTGTGTGTGTGTGTGTGTGTGTGTGTGTGTGTGTGTGTGTGTGTGTGTGTGTGTGTGTGTGTGTGTGTGTGTGTGTGTGTGTGTGTGTGTGTGTGTGATGATTGCGTCACCTCAGTGACAGTGACCTGTCGCACAGGCTTTTTTTCTCAAAAAAAGGTTCTGAGAATCACTCTCATTCATTCAGACACCTCCACTTGGGAACCGGTTCTTTCTTGACCACAATGATAAGAATGTCATTTCGTTGTGTTATTTAAACAGATGCTAGGTTCATCGTTTACCTGGCATCCTATAGTTTCAATGTACAGAGAGTGCGGACTAGTGGACACCAACTCTGGAGTCCTGTTAATGTGTTTCAAAAGTCCTCATAGAAACACATGTAACCACTTTCAAACTGGTGTCCATCATAGGAGAAAATGTTCACACATTTCCAAAGAATTTGTACAGAATTTCCACATTTTCCAAAAACGTTAAAACATATTTCTGGAAATAGCGGAAATAGCAGATCACATGACGAAATATATAGGACTTGCAATGATGCATGTTTACAGACACATGACATGCCCCAAGGTCTCTCTTGCACACACACACACACACACACACACACACACACACACACACACACACACACACACACACACACACACACACACACACACACACACACACACACACACACACACACACACACACACACACACACACACACACACACACACACACACACACACACACACACACACACACAAAATGCCTCCACCAACTGCATAGAATTCTGCAGATGCTCTGAAGGTGAGAATACAGCCTAGTCATCCTCCAGCTCTGGCCTGGGGCTCAACAAATGACTTTTATTTTGCGGTGTCTTCCAGGAATCCATCCCATAAACAAACACAGACAAGACAGCACAAGACAACCAGTGCAGGAGCAATGTCAGCCGGTGTGGAGTTGGAACAGAGAACGCTTCAGGTGACGAAAGGAAAGCAAAACTCAGGTCAACTGTCGTCACTGAACGTTAATATAAGACAATGGTTCTCAAAGCGGGCTCCGGGGACCCCAAGGGGTCCTTGAGGGGTTTTCAGGGGGTCCCCACTAGCAAAATGAGGAACCGTTTAAAGCAGGGGTCTTCAACCTTTTCAGGCCAAGGACCCCCTAGCTGAGAGAGAGATAAAGCAGGGACCCCCTACTCTATATTGTATAAAATTGTGTTTCAGATGATATGTTTTTTTTTTTAACTTAGTCTGCTCTTTTTTCCCTCTACACCTATAGCCTCAAGTGGTTAAGGTTAAAAAAAAAATCATATCACACAACGATTTGGCGGACCCCCTGTAGTTACTCTGAGGACCCCCTAGGGGTCACGGACCCCCTGTTGAAGACCCCTGGTTTAAAGGCATTGTCTGTAACTTTAACACAACAATATTCTCGACATTTTGTGTCCCTAGCACAAACTATTTTCAAATAATGGTCTGCAGCCAAATCATGCATATCAATGTAGGGGTTCTTGATATGAACATGTTTGAGAAACACTGATGTGCAGAAAGATATATAGCCTCTTCCACAAAATTGGAATGTTACAGACAGTTACAGCTCTGTAGAAAAGGAAGCCGTCCTCTGCTCTTCAGACCCGGGGGTATTCTACACAGTGGTGTAAAGTAATTAAGTACATTTAAATTTAAGTACGGTACTTAAGTATAATTAGAGGTACTTTTACTTTGCTTGAGTATTTCCATTTCTTGATGCTTTTAACTATTATTCCACTACATCTCAGAATCAAATGTGGTAATGTTTACTCCATTACATGTATTATGAATACAAAATCTTGATAACATGATAGATATGAATGAGACAGTCTACGTAATCAGTACTTTTACTTTTTCTACTTTAAATATTTTTTCTCATGCCAATAACACTTTTGTACTTTGACTTATTCGACAACAGTGTTCACAAAACTATGTTTTAAAATATCATTACCAGGACAGTGGATCGTATCACTCCAGTTCTCCGATCCTTAAACTGGCAACCCGTCTGTCCAAGAACTGATTTCCAAATACTACTGTTAATTTATAAAGCATTGAATGGTTCAGGGCCAAAACTAAACTCCATTTCTGATCTTGTGCTACATCATGAGACAGGAACCATCCAGACCTCTCAGGTCACCCGGTACAAGTCTGCTTCATGTCCCTAGAACCAGAACTAAACATGGAGAATCAGCGTTCCTTTATAGCGCAAATAGCATAATACCAGCTCATGAAACATAGCTTTCTTTGGCTATTAAATAAATAGCAGATCTACAAGCTCATAGGCTTGTAGATCTGCTATGTTTTTGGAAAATAGTGAAAATGTGTGTTTTAAAGCAAACATTTTTAAGTCCAATCTGTGCTCCTGGGGGTCCCTGGAACAACATATGTTGAGCTGGGGGTCCTTGACATGGAAAAGTTGGAGCACCACTGATATAGCAACATACCGTTAGGATTTAGAAAACATTTTTAGATATGTATTTGGCCGCGGACCCCCATCTCAAAATGTTTCGTTCCGGGGACCCCCCAGAAGCAAAGATTTGAGTTACAAATGTTCGCTTTAAAAAACATAAATATTCAGAGATTTGCAAAAAAAAAATCTAGATTTTTCAAAAATAGCAGATCTACAAGCTCATAGTGCGGCACTCGGTGCCGCACTATGAGCTTGTATATCTGCTATTTTTGAATAGCCAAAGAAATCTTAAAATGACCCAGATGTGTTCCCGGTCTTAATGGATTAAATAGTGTAAATAGCAGCTGTACAAGTTCACAAGGTACTTTATGAATTTTTGCTATTTTCACCATTTATTTCTAAATTGTTTGCATTTTCTGCATTTTTTGGCAAGTCTTTTTTTTATATAACGCCCTAAATAGAGAGGCCAGCCTTAAAGTAGTCAAAATCTTCTCAAGGGGCTTTGATCCTGGATAATAAGTCTCCTGATCTCTCAAACGTCCTAAATGGCATGTGGTGAGTGATTTGGTGGAACACAACCGAAGGCTTCATCAGGCCAACATTCCACCAGCTAGAATCAAATGAAAAGACTGTGATGAACCAACGCAGAACTCGTCACCTGACAATTCAACCATGTGATCCAATGAGGTGCTTCGGTTTTTCGGGGGGACCGGTTCCACTGCACACACACACATCGACCAGGCTAACATGACGACGCAGGTCAGTAAGCATTGTGTGTGTGTGTGTGTGTGTGTGTGTGTGTGTGTGTGTGTGTGTGTGTGTGTGTGTGTGTGTGTGTGTGTGTGTGTGTGTGTGTGTGTGTGTGTGTGTGTGTGTGTGTGTGTGTGTGTGTGTGTGTGTGTGTGTCTCAAGTCACGTGAGTCGGCAAACCGGTTGGCAGTGTCACAAAACAATGTCCCCATAGTCACTGCCACCACCACCCCACCACACACACACGACCTGAATCTGAGATAGGTCAAAGCATTCATTGAGTGCAAGAAAGTGATACGGAGGAATGCTTGTGTATGATTGTGTGTGTGTGTGTGTGTGTGTGTGTGTGTGTGTGTGTGTGTGTGTGTGTGTGTGTGTGTGTGTGTGTGTGTGTGTGTGTGTGTGTGTGTGTGTGTGTGTGTGTGTGCGTGTGTTGCCTAGAGGTGTGCATTGGCACTGCCCTCACGATTCAATTCGATTACAATTCACCAGGTAACGATTCGATTCGATTACAATTAACCTTGTAATAATTCGATTCGATTCGATTCGACGATGCATCGCGATGCATCACACTTTTCTATATTATTGTACAACATGGAAACCTTTTCATCAGTCAATACAAGCAGTCAGATATACTGAACGACATATAAATTTGCCTGCTTCTCTGTGCAATTGATTAAAAAACTAAAATTAAATAAATGTAATAAAAAAAACATATTTTCTTTTTCAAAATTGATTATTCGATTAATCGATTATTGACATTTGTGAATCGATTCATAATTGTCCATGTCCGCATTGCGATTAATCGATTATTCGATTATTTTTGACACCACTAGTGTTGCCGTACCCACATTCTTAGAGTGTGTGAGGGTTGTTACATTTCATAGTGGTTATGCCCAACCCCAGCATCTATGTCAAACAAACCCACTACTACAGTAGCACCTCTCACTGTTCCTCAAGTCCTTGAGCGTGCGTGTGTGCGTGAGCGCCGTCATGACTGAGTTAACCATCAGTCTCATTTAAATTAAGGCCAGGATAAAGCATGACATTTTAACCACACAGATGACCTGATAAGAGTCAAGGGGAGGAGGTGCTTAAAGGCAGAGAGACTCTGGGGGGGTTGGGGAGCAGAGAGCGCCTTGCTTAATATACTGTAAAATGTATACTGTACACTACAGTATATATAAACTGACACGCATCTGAATAAAAACAATAACAAAAGGTACTGTTCAGATTCATCGCTCTAACAAGCCTGACAGATATATTGTTTTAGCCGATATGACTTCCATTATTTGACTTTTTTTTTACAACATCGTTATCATCAATTATGCAGCCAATGTGTCTTGATTTTTAACCACTTTCAACCTTGGGCATGTCATTATAAGACAAACATTTTCAACAAAAGCAGCTGTGTTAGAGATTGGCTAAGTATATAGGGCTTAAAGGAGTAGTTCACCGAAAAATGTACTTATTTCCTATCAATTACACACCCCATGAAGCATTGAATTCATGGGGATTTTTTTGTTTTTATCGCATTCCTAAGCCAATCATTTGATCATAATAATAAAGATGCTAATGTCCGGTAGGAGACACAAAGGAGACTCTTTGTGTCCCCTACCGGATACATTAGGGTCTTTATTATTAGAGTGTGTAACATTTTTTGGGGGTGAACTACTCCTTTAAGTGGTTAAGAAAATGTCCCCCTTTTTGTTTGGTTTACAAATCAAACCCTGCAGGGTACATATTCAGAGAAACCCGACTCACATTCGCACTTCTAGCAACAGGAGGAAATGTTAGCCGTAAACCATTATCATAGTGGTTACTATTATTACCCATCACCGTTAGCATTTCACCAACACACACACACACACACACACACACACACACGACAGTCAATTAGAGTTCCATTCAGGTTCCTGTGTGAATGTTTCCAGAGCGTATACATAGCGTCACAGGAGGACTGTCACCACAGAGCTCTGTCATTACGTTAAAAGATTGCAGGAATGTCCCCCTCCCCCCTTCTCTCTCGTGACCTCTCCTCCTACCCAGCAGGAGCTATAAATATTGGTCAAACACACACACACACACACACACACACACACACACACACACACACACACAGAGTGTGTAATTACAAACGGCTTTACATAAGAATGTCACCTAGCTTCCTTTCCCTTTGTGATGGCAGTTTAGTCCCATTTGTCCTTTTTTAATCACTTAAACCCCAGCATCCGTATTCTGGGGACATTTTCACAGAAAATAGCACGTTGCGACGCGTTGCGACTGGGAGCTTGTAGACCTGCTATTTCCTGAAGAATTTGGAAATATTTTAAACACAAATCTTGTATGGGGGGGGGGGGTCAAATACATATCAATTTGGGGAGCTTTGACGTGGAAAAAGTTTGAGAACCGTTGACTTGCACATTCAAAATGGCTGCCGATGAGGTAGGTATGCCGCACATCCAAACAAGATTAAATCCTGCTATCCCCGCAGCGTCTGTTATTTTTAGCGGTGAAAGGCTGCATTCTTCTCACTGATAGTGGCTACTGTGATAATACCCCTGCCACACACACACACACACACACACACACACACACACACACACACACACACACAGCTCTACTGGTATGTGTGGTGGTAGTGGCCACAGCCGTGGGAAGTCAACCAGCTTTACTGAGGTGAATGCTCTATTGCAGTGGTTCTCAAACATTTTTATGTCAAGGACCCCAAAATGTATATGCATTTGGCCGCGGACCGTCCATTTGAAAAGATAATATAAGAAAAAATGTGCATTGTTAAAAACAAATCCATAGAGTTGAGTGATTCTCTAATACTTTTGTCTTCATTTAAAAAGGACCCTCATAACTCAGAGAGCGTACAAATGGAACCAAATGGACCCGTAAGGGTCCATTTGGTTCCATTTGTATACTCTCAGAGTTAGTGTAAGACCCCCGAGGGTCCCTGGACCCCACTTTGAGAACCACTACAGCCACTAATAAACTACATTCTAAACACTTTTAAAGGTAGAGCATGACTGTTCAAATGCACATACAGATAACATACAGTCACACAAATACGTGCACACACTCACTGTTCATCTCTCCCACCCACCGACACACACAGACGCTCGCTCACAGCTGTGAAGTTAAAGAAATTAGCGGCGTGTTAATTATTTAGGCGATTAAAATCGCAAGCGGCAGCGAGATGGAGACACCAGCCCGAAGGCACTGGGGCGAGTTTATGACGTGTGTGAGAGGAGAGAAAGAGTGAGTGAGTGAGTGAGTGAGTGAGTGAGTGAGTGAGTGAGTGAGAGAGAGAGAGAGAGAGAGAGATGGGGACAGAAAGAGAGAGACAGAACGACAGAGTGAGAGAGATGGAGAGACAAAGAGAGAGAGACAGAGCAAGAGAGGGAGTGAGAGACGCACAGAATGAGAGAGAGAGAGAGAGAGACTATTAGTATGTATGGTGAATCAGGGCTGATAATGGTGCTACCCAGATAGATTACGCAGCAGCTGATGTGGAGTGAACCCGTTCACCTGCATGCCTGCACATCCTGCAGCCTGGACATCTGCTCTCTCTCACACACTCACTCACTCACTCACTCACTCACTCACTCACTCACTCACTCACTCACTCACTCACTCACTCACTCACTCACTCACTCACTCACTCACTCACTCACTCACTCACTCACTCACTCACTCACTCACTCACTCACTCACTCACTCACACACACACACACACACACACACACACACACACACACACACACACACACACACACACACACACACACACACACACACACACACACACACACACACACACACACACACACACACACACACACACACAGAGGATTTATGTCCTTTCTCTGAAATACTGCTCATGCTTTTCTTTTAAAAACGCTTTGATCTCCAGCAGAGGGACAGAAGGACAGACAGACAGACCATGTGTGTTCTACATTGCAACAGGGGGGATGTTACGTGCATCTCTAACACTTTGGTTCTCAAACTTCTTCTCTTCAAAGACCCCCGTAACTCTGAGAGTGCACACAATGGAACCAAATGGACCCGTAAGCCATTTGGTTCCATGTGTACACTCTCAGAGTTACAGACCTGTAAGGGTCCATTTGGAACACCCTCAATGAATCCCAGAGGGTCTCTGGACCCCCAACTTTTGAGAACCACTGCAGCACTGCTCTACAGTACAGTACAGTACAGTACAGTACAGTACAGTACAGTACAGTACAGTACAGTACAGTATAAAGGTCACCGCACAGTGGACACGTAAAATGTAGAATACTGCACTATTCATACACTTCCACAATAGTTTACTCTATTTCCTAGTAGGTTATATCTTTTAAATGCTTCATGCTTCTGCCAAAGAAATGCAGACCTACAATGCATTGCGATGTGTTGTGAGCTTCTAGATCTGCTATTTTTGCCATCTCTCAAAATCTGTGAAACATTGTGAACATGTGTTTTTCGACACAACGTTGAAAAAAACCCTCACGCGTCCTCCATTCGGGTCCCATTGATTTGTACTCTCTCACAGTGAAATAAACTCCAATACGGGGCCGCGACGGCAGAGCGGTTAAGGTGTAGCTAGGCCAAAAACAACCATCAGAAAATTTGGTTTTAGGCGAGAACCCAGTTCCATCCGCTGTAATACTGTATTCAAAGAGAACACAGTCAGTCATCCCTGCCTCAGGATAAAAGGAGCAGAGTCACGCCCCCCCCCCCCCCCCCCCCAATCCTCAACCTCAAATCATCTGTCATCACACAGCACCCCCCCCCCCCAAAACCCCCCGGCATTCTGGGTAATGGGAACACGCGCTCCCGCTGCCATGACAACTGTAACTTAGCAACAGCGACAATTCGTACCGTCGTAAATGCAGTGTGTCCACAACACAACATGACCACAGGACAGAGAGAGGCAGGATGTAGCACTAGTGACCCATATCTTTACTGGGAGACAAGGAGAATGGAGAAGTCAAGAACATGCACACACACAAACACCGCAAGACGGGGCGACCCTAGAGCCAAGAGGATAGGTTATTTTTCATGTTAAGGACCCCCATATTTAATACAAATTTGGCAGCGGACCGCAACCTGAACAGATTTTTGGACCTCCATAGGAGAACATACTGTAAAATGTTTCAAAATTATAAAACAAATGTCAAACATAGCCGATCTACAAGCTCACAACGTGTCACATTACATGTTGTGAGCACTTTTGGAATAGCTGAAGAAGTATACAATAGGGTTAAAAACGTGATTAAACTTATTTTGATGCAATAGTAACTCATTTTGCTAGAACCCTCTCAAGGGTTCCAGTGGGTGGAACCCACCTTGGACAGCACTTTCCATGCATACCACATGGGTGCATAATGCCCTGCTCAGTGAGTCCCCGTTTCGGACCATTTGCAGCATTTAATTTCCCTGCTCTCTCACCAGTCCACTGTATCTATCAAATAAAGGCTTAAAGGCATACAGTAGTATGTATGTTTGGGGGGGCATATATAAAGGCATGGTATGTAACTTTGCCTTGTGTTTACATTACAGAACAATACAAATGTTTTGCCAATCATCAATCAGAAACACATTGCCCTTCTCGTGTTTGTTTTGGTTGCCCAAAAACATCCTGTCTACCAAAACAAACAGTGAAAACACAAACATACAGCAAGAGGGCAATGTGTTTCTGCAGGTAAACACCACCACACTTCTGAACTGCTGGTATAGAGGGAAATAATTGTTACGAAATACATATTTATTATTTTGTTATGTAAACACAGGGCAAAGTTACATACTATGCCTTTAAACATGCCCCCCAAACATGACAAAAATGTCTCAAAGATAAAAGAAAAATGTAATAAATAAAACACATTGAGCGTCTATACAAACACAATTGGCCCGTGTTCAGGGGAGGGAAAGCCGGGCAGTGAGGGTGATATTTGTCCCTGCACACACTCCTGCATGCTGGGGCGGCATGCTCGGGCGGCACCTGTCAGCGGGGAGTGTTGGGCGGGAGGAGTAGAACGAAGGCCCTACGTCCTCCCGGTGGGGGCTCCTCACTGGCAGGTGAGTCAGTAGGATACAACAGCAGTGATAACACACAGAAATGTGTGTGTGGGGAGGAATCAATTGGCATAACTAAATAATAACTACATTGGATCCACTTGCAATTTTTTTCCATTTCCAGAAAAGTAACGGTTTTGGACATACAAGGTTTCCAACCGACAGCCATACTGTATATGAGAGGATTTTCTTTAAAACATCTGTACAACTGCTGCCCATTAGCGCTCTCCCTCCCCACACAGCTGCGTTGACAGGTACTGCGAAATTCAAATAGCCATCGCAATAGTTGGCAAGACTATCGCAATGGTATGTCGTTGCTGGCGGGCAGAAACCTCGTATCTCCATATTTCAACGTTTTATATATTTTCCTAAATGAATGGCCCTTCTTCCCATACAAGAGTGTTGCACAAAAAGAATTGCACATCTTCATGCTCACAACGTGCTGCGACGCGATGCGCTGTGAGCTTGTAGATCGGAGGAGAGAACGTCACATTGTTCAGTGGCTTAACCACTTAAAGGACCACTTATATCATCACAAGCATTTGTGAGGACCAATTATGTGAAGATAGGTTGAAAATGGGCTAAGTGTTCCTTTAAGCCAGATAGAGTTGGAAAATAGCCGATATACAGGCTCCAGAAACTAGTCAATCTACAAGAAACCAGAAACTATCTACTTGTATCTACGATCTACAAGATCTTCTAGGAACTAGCCGATGTACTAGAAACTAGCCAATAAGCTACAACAACAACAAAACATTATATCAAATAGGGGTCCATGGCCTATCAGAGTGGGGGTCCTTGAAATGAAAAAGGCTGAGAATCACTGTGATAAGTGATATGGGGGGGGGGGGGGGGGTTCTCTGAGCAGATCACCACATGTATGACAGCTCGGTGACATCTGTGACAGCAGCGCGGTGGCCTTATTTCGGGCTCGGTTTGCGAGCCGTGTTCGCCGCTTTAATCCCCTCCCACATGCTACAGAACATGACAGATGTTGTACAGTAAATGTCACATACAAATGACGCGCGCGCGCACACACACACACACACACACACACACACACACACACACACACACACACACACACACACACACACACACACACACACACACACACACACACACACACACACACACACACACACAACACACACACACACACACACACACACACACACGCAATACACACACAATACACACACTTAACTGTACCGATGACTTCCTCTGTTTCAGAGCAGCTCTAAAACGCGAGTTTTTTAGAGGATGCAGCTAAGCTGATAAGCTCTCTGTTTTACTATTACACACACAAACATATATCAGGCAGCAGCTGGAAGGCGTACCATTGGCCGATGGATGATTGGCGCCCGCACCAGTGTGTGTGTGTGTGTGTGTGTGTGTGTGTGTGTGTGTGTGTGTGTTCCTGTTGGCTGTGTCATACAGCACACTCTTGACCCATAAAGCCTGGAATGTGACAACATGTCCAGTGGTTTGTTTTTAACGATACGTGACTTGACGTTTCATATTAAACACTTTGAACCAGGCATCTCCATCTTGTTGTGTCGTGTCATTATTGTGTTGACGACAATAATCAAACCTTTTCTAGATGAGCGAAAATAACCGATCAACAAGCTGAGTTCCATGTACAAGAGTGTAAACATTGAACCAAATGGACCCTTTAGGAGTTACAGGCCTGGACCTTTGGTGGTCCCCGGACCCAATGTTGAGAAACATTATCTTATTGGTCCAATGTCTATCTATATAGGAACATAAACCACACAGAGACAGATATACTGTAGAGAGTTAGGACAGCATTAGGACAGACAGACAGACAGACAGACAGAGTTAGGAAGGACAGGGGGGATTCTGAGTGATAAGGCGTGATAAGACGTGATGAAGGACAGTGGACAGACATAGGAAGTCGGTGAAAGACATTTAACAGGACAGATGGAGGGTTGAAAAGACACGACCTGCAGACAGAGACATACAGAGACAAACAGACAGACAGTTGAAGAAAGACAGACAGACTCACAGAGAAACAGACAGTTAAGCCCGATATAATACTTCATCATACAAATGATGTTGCGGGCAAATAATTTGCCTTTAATCTACAAGCACACAAGTCGTTGTGAGCTTGGACATTGGCAGCAGAGATACAGACAGAGACAGACAAACTAAATCTAGCCAGAAGGAAAGCAAGGCAAAAGTGCACAGCAAAGACAAATGCAGACCAGAAATGTCTGATCCTAGTGCACATACCAGCACTAGTGGATAGTGGACACGGACACACACACATACAGTACACACACGCAAACGCACACACCAGGGCCAATGGAAGGCAGCTGGCGAGAGAGAGAGAGACAGAAAAACTATGAGCGATTCTATTCTTTGACCTCATCTGTCTCAAAGCGCCAGCAGCGTAGCAGCACAGCCCCTCCTCTGAACATACCAACCCTCCTCTACCACACTTCTAACTCTCTCTCTCATCCTCCCTTCATTCTGTCCATTCTCTTCCTCCGTCACCTCCCCCACTCCTCCACTCCCCATTCCTTCCATCCCGTCCTCTCTCCTGCAGTCATCCCCCCACCATCCATGCCCCCCCCCCCCCCCCCCCCCCGCATACCCTTTAGCCACGTGAACTCTCTCATCCTTTTCTTGGGGGCGAACTTTTGGCGTGCAAGCTTGTTGATCGGCAAAGACATTTGGTGTAGAGGGGGTAAAAAAAGTAGGGGGCCTTACACAGAGCCCGGGGGGAATCCGGTCTTCTTAAGTATATAGGGTTTTAGTTGTTTAACTCCTACAGCACCCCCCCACCCTTCTTCATGACAAATTCCCTTAAATTCCCGAACAAATACACCCCACCCCCCCACCACACACACACCCCACAGTTGTCCTTTCAGGGTGGGACGTGTTGGGACGCGCAGTGACAGACCGGACAAGCATCTCCGACGCCTGATAACCCCTGACCCCGGTCAGGACAGGGTCAACTGTTTGCGACTGTTTGCATTTCCGATGGCACTAAAATCCTTTCTCCCAACCCCCCCACCCCCCCCCCCCACACAGACCAACTTCAAACTCCTCAATCATTCTTATCCTTGACATGTTTAGTTAAATGATGTGGAATGTCGCATGATAACTGACTATTTAATCACTTTCACCTTGGCGTTCCTATTTTTGTGGGGGGGGGGATGAGCATTTTCAAAGGTTTTCAGAAACATTCTGGAAGTTGTTTTTTTTGCATAGGGCTTAAAGGGGAATTTCACTTTGAAATATCTAATGATTTTCACTTTATGTGACCCCTCCCCCCTCCTGTATTTCTAGGTACCAAAGTGTGGAAGGCACAACCGCACTTTTCCCACACAGACATTTTCCAGCACATGGGTGCTTGGACTGACACAGACATGCACTAGGACACTTTTTAGGACAGTTTTTTTAAGTTGTTTGATTTAATATTTAGTTATTTGTTATTAATTTGATCAGTCATGCCCTCTTCCTACAGTATATAAGCCCATTCAACTTCAAAGTCCACAATAGCGATGCTAAACTCAAAAACTTCTGACAATTACTACTGTTGAATGCTGTACGTAACTATCTGTAACTCTATGCAACCTTATAGATCAACTAAATGTGGTATATACCCCTATGGACCAAATATGTGAATATGCAAATATTGGTATCAGTTCTAAGGATATGAGCTGTATGTGTTTTTTTTTTTAAATCAATAAAAAAAGGAGGGAAAAAAGAAAAGAAAAGAAAACACGTCCCCACTTCTAGTGACTAATATTGTCCTTCTAATGAATTTGGAGACCTTCGTTTGTCGATTAGTTATTTCAGTATGTTTATATTTTATGTAATGTAACGTTACATCAAAGGAGTCCAAAATAACTAATGGAAAAACAAAGCACAAGAAAACTAAACAAAGCCCAACCTATAAGGCCATTAAAATTCAAGAGAAGAAAAGAGAGCGCAAGTTTGTTTTTCTATTTTTCTTCTGTCTGCAGGTGGAGGGTTATGTTACGGTCAAATCCTTGGATTATTTAGATTAGACCCCATTTAGGTTTATTAAGGATATTAATGAAAGGAAACTGCAAAGTGTCCTGAGTCAGGGAGCCTGCATCAAGACGTAAGACCGGATTCAGATGAGGACTCTCTCCTTCCTTTTCATGAGAGCATTGGAGGTCTCAACCAGTGTTGGACACTAACTAAGTACAATTACTTGAGTACTGTACTTAAGTACATTTTTGGTGTATTTTTGTTTTGTTTTTTGCAAGCTGATGACATTGACTCATCTACATTTCAAATATAAATATTGTACTTTTGACTACCACTACTTTTCCAGGAAGGGACTCTTGGGACCAAAACATGAGAAAAAAACGCATGAGTTAACAACTTAATTCCATTTCTGAACAATTAATCTGAACAATTCTGAAAGTATACTTTTGAATGCATGAGTATTTACTTAAGTATCCACTAATCTCAAGCAGGGAGGTCTGGTCTCCTCCACGCCTTATGAAATGACTATCAGCTGTGAAAACTGGAGACGGGAGACACTCCCCCTGGAAGAATGCGAGGCAGACGATTCATCCCCACCAAATGCACGCACGCACACACACACACACACACACGTTCCCAGACGGAGAGAGACCGCGTAGAATCTGGGTTCATGCAGGCCTCACACACACATGAAAAGGCCCACATCGTGCAGACACACAGAACACAGTCCCAAACACCTGCCTCTAGCCACTCACACGTGCGTGCACACACACACACACACACACACACACACACACACACACACACACACACACACACACACACACACACACACACACACACACACACACACACACACACACACACACACACACAAACGGGCAGTGTGTGAAAACTACAGTTATATAATGACATTATAACTGCTCTTACAGATCGTCGGTGTCAGGTGAAAACCACCACCTGTCCAAAACCGTTACTTTTCAGATAATGGGAAAAAAAGAACTTGTGTTCCAAATGGATCCACGGTAATTAATATTTAGACACGTTCTTTTTAATACTTTTCATTGGTTATATACGTATATTTATAAAACCCAAAGACAGATGTAACCACTTTCAACCTGGTCTCTATATTTTGGGCATGCCTTTATTGGCGAAAACTTTGAAAATGTTTCAAAAAAGGACCAAAAATAGCTCATGCTCATCGCGATGCAATGCGTTGTGAGCTAGTACTTGGCTATTTTCACAACTTATGTGCACAACAGTCACATGGTGAAGTATACCATTAACCCATTAAGACCTGCGGCCGATTCTACAAATGTATTCTAACTGCTAACAGTTTTCTGAAAAACGTAATGTGTTGCTTTATCAGTGGTGCTCCAACTTGTTCATGTGAAGGACCCCCCAAAATTATATGTGTTTGGCTGCGGACCCCCATCTCAAAATATTTTGTTCCAGGGACCCCCAGAAGCAAAGATTTGAGTTAAAAATGGTCGCTTTAAAAATATATATATTCAAAGAGTTGCACACATTTTGCCAAAGTGTAAAATAATGCTTTGTAGCTCAAATCAAGAAATGACACAGATGCGTTCCCGGTCCTAATGGGTTAATTAATGAAACATCTTTTAAAAAACATCATATATGAATATACAGTACAAGGTTTTCCGCATGACAGTGACAAGTATGCTTCCAAGTCCGGCTTCTAAAGCGTCCCTCCCACACAACTTCCCTTGCCTCTGACACCGTTCCGTGTAGGCACACCCAGAATAAAGAACTTTTTCCCATCGATTTGGGTGTTGTGTGCGGGCCAACGTTTTGTGCAACGTCCATCCATTCAGGGAG
Organism: Gymnoscopelus microlampas; assembly: GCF_963454915.1. NCBI lineage: Eukaryota > Metazoa > Chordata > Actinopteri > Myctophiformes > Myctophidae > Gymnoscopelus > Gymnoscopelus microlampas. The sequence goes on along the minus strand of NC_139952.1, from coordinate 11,747,298 downwards.
GTGGCCGTGTGCTTCACGTCATTTGCTATCGCAATTGCAATGCAGTACTGTTAGGAGTCCAAATGAGCACTGCTGCGGGGTATTTTATGTACATGTGGGGGGGAAAAACCCCAATAAAACGGCAGGGTTTTTGTCTGAATCTCCTCCAAAACCGCCCGCTTATAGTTCCTTTTAATGAGGATTTTTTTTTGGAGTGAAAGAGGGGAAAACAAGTGTGTGTGCGTGGGTGTGTGTGGATGCGTGTGTAAGTGTGTGTGTGCGCGTGTATTGCTATACTTATGAGGGCCAAAAGTCCACACAACTAGCAGAATTTCGAGAAACAGACATTGTATAAGACCGTTTTCCTGGTCTTCACGAGAGAAACGGTTAGACTTTTTTTTAGATATAGGCTCGCCGAAAATAGACGTGTATCTACAAGCTCACACAGAGCTGTGGGCTTGTAGATCGTCTATTTTTCGGTGCGCGACATCGGTCTGCAACCAAGTACAAGTTCGGCTTCAGGTTTTTTTGATGATGAGTAGAGTAATATAGTGTAAGCGTGCGTGTGTGTGAGAGAGAGAGAGAGAGGGACGGGAGGCAAGCAGAGGAAGGTGTGAGGGGGAGTGTATGACAAGGTTCAGGGTAAAGCATGGAACCGGTCTGGCATATTATACCCCAGGGCGCTAAGTTGGCAGCGAGGAGAGGAGGCCCCGCAGCGCTCGCTTGGCACAACACCCCCCCACCACCACTATTTCAAGACTCCCCCCTCTCTCTCTCTCCCTCTCACCCCCTCTCCTCCAAACCGCTTAGCCGTGGCCTTAAACAGGCTGGCAGGCGAGCAAAGCACTTGCACTTAACCATATCAAAGCAAAAAGGCTGCCTTGCCTGCTTGTATGCCACACAGAAACATTTTTACCCTTGAAATGACTTTTTTTCTCCTCCCCTCTCTCTAAACACCCGCTCGCTCTCTCTCTCTCTCTCTCTCTCTCTCTCTCTCTCTCTCTCTCTCTCTGTCTCAAAACAACACAGAGAGCAGCTGGTTGAAAAGCAGCGTGCGGAGCAGAGAGGATCCGCCGCTGTCTTTTTTTTGTGTTTTCTCAGCTAGTTTTTGTGCTTGCCTAGGACATGAATTTAGCATCTTCCTTTTCAACCAAGTCAGGAGGATTTCGGAACATTAACCACTTAAGACCCCTCTATTCTTAGTAAAAAGGGACCCGAGATGCAACTGTACTTGGTATGCTGGTTCACTCTACACAAGATCTATTTGCTGAAAATAGCCGCTCTACAAGCTCAAAAAGTGTCACGTTGTGAGCTGGCAGATCGGCTATGTTTGGCTAATGTTGCCCCCAGAATATGGATACTGGGGTTCAAGTGGTTAAAGGTGCTGTACTGTACGTGACATGTATCTGTTTAAAATGCATGTTAAATTATAGCTCTATACTCTGACAGCAATAATATGTATTGAGTCTTTGTTCAGTAACAGGCGTCTCCCTGTCTCTCCAGCTCTTCTAGTAAACACAAAATACATTTACAGGTCGGGATGTATCAATTGCGTCCAATCAGGAGAGAGAACCGATACAGGATACGGGATAAACAAGTGAAACTGGAGGCGACGAAGCAAATCAATGATCAGACAACATGGCTACTGGACCACTGTCAAGATTTAGGCTGAAAAATAGCACAATAGCAGATCTAGGTCTGTCATGTTTGCAATTTGTGTCAATTGTTTAAAATTGACATCACGTTTGAATGCCAGGATGGCATTAATGCTCTGCTAGTAGACTTTGCAAGTGTAAGGGAGTATATAGCCTCTGACGGCTCATAAGCCGAATATCTCCCCATGACCAAGGGGGGGGATTCCCTTTTGGCTGAGCGGTACATGTTTTAAGCTTCACATGTGGGAGACCCCGGGTTCAAATCCTGGGTGTTATGTCGGTGCCGTGACCTGGCTCGGGTTACCTTGTGGTTGGGGGGGGGGGGGGGGGGGGGGGGGGTTCAAAGGGGGGTTAATGTAACGGAGCATGAGCCTAATATCTGTGGCCAAGGGGGTATTCCCCTTTGGCTGAGCGTTAGATAGCACTATGAGAGACCTGGATGTTACACAAGGATAAGGCCATCGAGAAGAACGAAACTCATCACATCTCCTCTGATCAGCATCACAAATACTTTGAACCATTTAAAGCCTTCACACTTAGATGACCGGTGTGCCCCAGGGCTCTATACTAGACCCCCTCCTGTTTTCCCTGTACATACATATAAATATCTTTGCAGTAAATAGCCAATCTACAAGCTTGCAATGCATTGTGAGCTTGTAGATTGGTTATTTATGTTAAATGTTCCCCCCAAATAGAGAGGCTAGGGTTCCACTGGTTACAAACTCTTTTTGTTTCAATCCAGTCTGTGCTACAACAACTCAAACTGTTACTTTTACTTTTAAGCGTGACATACGTTATTTGAATACATTATTTGTCACAGCGCTAATATATATGTAGGCTACATGTAGAAAGGCAACCTGAATTTCGCATTGAATAGAATGACACACATGGTTTCCTCGAATTAAAGTTGTTCTTTGCTTTATGACCCGTCTCGGAACATCTGCCGACCCACTTTTTGGGCCCAGACCCCACTGGTTGAGAAACCCTGATCTTATAGCTTATATAGCACTACAATATGAACGCCTCATACCATTTGAAGGGTTAAAATCGTTCTCTGGGAAAACATCTGACAAAAGAAATTGCCTTTATGTAAGCAGTGTTTCTGCCTGGTACATTATTCATCCGAATCCAGCCTGTAAAAATAGCTTGGTGAAGAAAAAATAATAATAGCTTCCAAGAGCTCTGTTTTAAAAGGTGGATCAGACGAGAGCAGAGACAACATGACAGAGAGAGAGAGAGAGAGAGAGAACAATTAAAGTTTTCACAAGAAAAACATTTGACATCTGTCACCTCTAGCTATCAGAGAGAGGTGACAGCAAGCCCAGAGAAATGTATCCGTCAACTCAAACCCTAACCCAGTGGTTATCAAACTTGTTCATGTCAAGGACCCTCAAAATGAGATGCATTTGGACGCGGACCCCCATCTGAATACGTTTTGTGCCAGGGACCTTAAGGGATAGTTCACCCCCAAAATGACATTTTTTCTATCGATTCTATCAAGTCACCCCATGGAGACTTGAATTCTTGAATATTTTTTTTGGTTTTGTCGCATTCCTAAACGAATAATTTGATGACCGGCAGCGGTCTCCTTTGTCTCTCCTACCG
>NC_139952.1:11709059-11739059 GCF_963454915.1 Gymnoscopelus microlampas | reverse complement strand
CTCTTCCTGGGAAGTTAGCATGCTGAAATAGAAGCCATTGTTCTCGAGTCAATAAGAAATAAAAGTTTGAAATCTTGTTTGAAATTGCCACCACCACACAGGCATGTTCTCAGCTGTCGCACGGCTCAGCCTGTAATTATGCCTGCCATCAACAGCCCCACTAGTGGCTATATTTACTAGAGGCAGCACGCACGCATGCACATGCACACACACACACACACACACACACACACACACACACACACACACACACACACACACACACACACACACACACACACACACACACACACACACACACACACACACACACACACACACACATATGCACCGGCAGCACCGCATGCACGCAGGCACACAGACCAAAGACACACGCACACGGGCAGCCACCCACGCACAAATACACACTCACAGTACGAGGACACGCACACACGTTGCACATACATCATGTAAATCATGCGCCGTCCATATAGACACACAACAGTCACTTTACTGTATGAAAGCTTTCAATTACAATCAAAGGCAACATATAATTCATCACCATGTGCTCACCACTCTTCAGCTGGAGTTATGAAGGACTGGGGTGCACGCATGCACACGCACGCACGCACGCACGCACGCACGCACGCACGCACGCACGCACGCACGCACGCACGCACGCACGCACACACACACACACACACACACACACACACACACACACACACACACAGCTATGTATACATATCTGTTCACACAGTTCGATTTGAACTCCTCGTTGCATGGAGCATAATATTGAAGTTCTCTATTTTTGTGTGATTATATATAAATATATGTTTTGGTGATTCTTTGTGTCAAGAGCAGGGGTGGACTCAAGTATTCGAGGCCAACTACAAGTCAACTTTACTCAAGTCAAATTCGTACTGGAGTACTTGCTTTAAAAAAATACTTAAATATTCTAAAGTACATGCTTTTAAAAAACACTCAAGCATTTAAAGTACAAATTACAAATTACATTTCATCTTTTTATATCGTCTCTGTCGGGTGGAAAGCTCATACAATATGTTGAAAACTGTTACTTTTCAGGAGTCAAATTCAAAAGCATCAAAGGTAGCAGATCTACAAGCTCAAAACGCGAGCTCGCCAGATCTGCTACTTTTGGTACTTTTGTGTGACGCTGTAGTATGATCAAGTAGGGCGTTAATTTACGAAAAAACACAAAAAGTTAGAATATGGAGATAAGAGGTTTCTGCCCGACAGCGACGATATCAATTCAGTGCTGTGTTGTTTTCAAAATGCATTTACAGAACCTTGTGAAACCACGTCATGAATTCACTGACGTCCTTGTGGACTGTAGAGCCATTATGCTCCACACAGCCTATAGAAACACCTATACAATCTGTACACAGCTGATGCAATCAGATCAACAAGAAGGACAGCAAACTCAGTTTGTGAACAATGTCTCTTTTGTTTTTGTGAAGCGCCAATCAAATGTTTCACCACAAAGAGTGAATTATTGTTTTTTTAGAGAGTGATGGAAAATGTACACACACGCACGCACGCACGCACATACACACGCACACGCACACACACACACACACACACACACACACACACACACACACACACACACACACACACACACACACACACACACACACACACACACACACACTGGGAAATGCCACGTGACTGCCAGGATGGGGTGTGGGGGGTCAAGTATAGACAGTGGTGGGAAAAGTACTCACATTTTTTACTGAAGTAAAAGTATCAATACTGCAATTTGACAAATACTCTGTTACAAGTAAAAGTTCGGGATTCAAAATGTACTTGAGTAAAAGTATTGGTATAAACAAGCTCACAGTGCGTCGCAACGCAACGCATTGTGAGCTTGTAGATCTGCTATTTTCAAATGGCCGAAATGTATATACTGTAGGGCTGAAGTGGTTAATGTACAATATGTTTTTTAATAATAATCTAAATCTATAAAGTCACTAGTAACTAAAGTGTTCAAATAATTGTAGTGGAGTAAAAGTACAACATTTGGATCCGAGATGTAGACGAGTATAGAAGTAAAAGTATTGGAAGTTGGAAATACTCAAGTAAAGTACAAATATCTCAACATTTTACTTAAGTACAGTACTTAAGAGTAAATGTACTTAGTTACTTTACACCACTGAGTATAGAGGGATGTACAGGCACAGCTGAGGGTGTGCGTGCGTGCGTGCGTGCGTGTGACCAGATTCTCAAACAGTGGTCCGGGGACCACCAGTGGTCCTTGAGGGGGTTCCAGGTGGTCCCCAGCTAAATGATGGAGAGTTGGTAACCATATGGACCCTTATAAACTCTTTAGAGCGTAAAATGAAACCAAATGGGTGCATTTGGTTTCATTCTACACTCTCAAGAGCTATTGTTAAACATCTGCATTACTTAATTTACAAGTCTTACACAATTAGAGAATGTAGAAGAATTGTTATTTTGATAAACGTTTGCCTTTTATTGTCTCTCCTAATGGTACAACATGAATACAGCATGGAATTGTGGACACAATCTTATCCAACCATAACAACATATTCTAAGTATTGGGTCCGAGAGTCTAAATCTCATCAAACGGTGGTTCCGTGGCTCAAATGCCGAATAAATAATGGACCTTGATGTGAAAAAGGTTGAAAACCACTGAAGTAGGACGTTAATTTAGGAAAAAAACACAAAAAGTTTAAATATGGAATGGATATAAGAGGTTTCTGCCTGACATAAACTATCATGTTCCCATGCAGACAGCAGACAGTCAGAGGTGAGTGTATTACAGAGTGTGCTGCCCTGTGGCATCATGGCTCTGTGCTGGAGCTCTGCTGTGTGATGTGTAATGACAGGCTGTGTGTGCAACCGCTTCCCCGGAGCCAGCGCGCGCGAGTGTATGTGTGTGTGTGTGTGTGTGTGTGTGTGTGTGCGTGCGTGCGTGCGTGCGTGCGCGTGTGCTATACTATACTTGTGAGGACCAAATGTCCCCACAAGTATAGTAGAATATAATTCAGGTTGGGATAGCTTCAGGATTAGGCATTTAGAAGTTTGGTTTAGGGATTAGAGATAGAGTTATATTCCAGCTTTACACTCGCTGGTGTGTCGTGCACCGATAAAATACGTTGTGAGCTCGTGGATCTGCTATTTTTCGGCTTGTAGGCTCATGGCTAAAAATGACAACAAAAAAGAAATGGCATTTATAAAATCACTGTCTTAAAGTGTTGATGTCCTCTTGGCTACAATGCAGCCTGACAGCGAGTCGCAGGTTCGAGTCCCGATCACGACGACCTTTGCTGCTTGTCACTCCCCATCTCTTTCCTCGTTTCCTGTCAGCCTACCAAAAATAAATCTTTTTTTTTTTTTTTTAATTAAAAAGTTGGTATCCTAACAACTACAGTATGGTAATACAAACGTGTGTGTGTGTGTGTGTGTGTGTGTGTGTGTGTGTGTGTGTGTGTGTGTGTGTGTGTGTGTGTGTGTGTGTGTGTGTGTGTGTGTGTGTGTGTGTGTGTGTGTGTGTGTGTGTGTGTGTGCGTGCATGCATGTCAAGGACACCACTGCGACACACATCTTAATGATTTGGCTCATTAGACAGTGGCATGTAGACCAGCTGTCGGAAGCGCATGCAGCCTTATGACATTAATTAAGGGCTGTTTCACAATTATGACATTTAAGTTAACCATTAATTGTCACACAAATAATTGCGATTTAATTGTGTTTTTGGTACATTGGAACACATGAATACAATATTTTTTTCTGCTTGTCTTTTAGGCTCCGTAATAAAAAAATGCATGAGGCAGATATGACAAATAACTAGGAAAGTCGGATGTATTTAATAATTTTAATTATACTTTCAAATCAATGAATAAATGGTTCCCATTGGTCTAAACAATCAAAGCGACGTGTTGTGAGCTTGTAGATCTGCTATTTTCACTAGTTTGGGTCCCGGGCAAACGTCTAATTTCTCTTTTGGGTCTTGAGCTAAAAGGTTTGGGAACCACTGCTTTAGACATTTCAGAAGAACCTAAAACAATGCACACAACAAAAAAAACATAATAGCAGTAACCAGCTGTCTAAAAGCCAACCCTGGTCTTCCCAGTGACTGAAAAAATACAGCTTTGCTGCTGGAGTTAGTTCTGTTGTGTTGATGACCACCCACACCATGGTGTGTGGAGGGTTCACCTCAGTGCTATTAGCAGGGGTAGCCAAACCACCGTACTGTAAACCTACTGTAAACCTTGTACAGTCACAGCTTCCCAAACCGCCTTGCTCTAAAGCCTCAGTTATACTTATATAACTCAGTTAAATAGCACATTTTTTACCTTTTTTAAGTAAAAGTATCAATACTGCCGTGTAGAAATACTACTACTTTTACTAAGTAAAAGTCCAGTAATCAAAATTTACTTGAGTAAAAGTACTGGCATGAAAATATACTTAAAGTACCAAAAGTAAAAATACTCATTGTGCAGAAAGTCCAAAACGTATACAAATCTTTTGAAAATAGCAGATCTACATGGTCACAATGTGTCGCATCGCGACACATTGTGAGCATGTAGATCTGTGAGCATGTAGATCTGCTATCTGTGAGCATGTAGATCTGCTATTTGTGATCTACATGATTGTGAGCATGTAGATCTGCTATTTTCAAATGGCCGAAATATATATAGGGCTGAAGTGGTTAATGTATGTCTTGTGATAATAATCTAAATATATAAAGTAACAGGTAACTAAAGTTGTCAAATAATTGTAGTGGAGTAAAAGTACAATATCTGCCTCTGAGAAGTAGTGGAGTAGAAGTGAAAGTATTGAAAATGGGAAATACTCCAGTAAAGTAAAAAATCCTCAAAAGCGTACTGAAGTACAGTACTTGAGTAAATGTACTTAGTTACTGTACACCACTGCAGGCTCACAACGCGTCACGAATGTGACACGTTGTGAGCTTGTAGATCTTCTATTTACTGAGCATGCAACATCGGCGTGCAACTAAGTCTAAATCAGGCTTAAACCTACAGTAAACCTTGTACAGTCACAGCTTCCCACAGAAACAAGGCCTGCCATGGCAACCAATGTGCAATACAGTAGAAACCTTTTGACAGGAGCTAGGTTTGAGCAGAGACAGAACAGCCACGATAATAATAACACGTTATGCTGGTGAGCATGTTAGGCAAACAGTAGTCTGCATTATTGATGTCTTAAGTTAACTCTTAACCCATTAAGACCTGAGGCCTTCTACAAACGCCTTCTAAATCAGTAGTTCTCGTGCCAAGGACCCCTAAAATGATATGTTTAGCCGCGGACCCCCATCTGAAAATGTGTTGTGCCAGGGACCCCCAGAAGAGATGATTTGTGTTAATAAAAGACCAACACTTTCAAGATGTTTCTGAAATGTTCAAAAATAGCAGATGTACAAACCCGCAGTGAGGCAGTGACGCGCTGTGAGCTTGTACAGCTGCTATTTTTGAGAACCACTGTTCTAAATCCTAAGAGCTTTCTGAAAAACTTATGTTGCAATATATACACATCTAAAATCTAAAATGACACAGATGCTTTCCCAGTTTCAATGTCCTTAACTAAACTTTGAAACATTTCTACAGTTGCATTGTACACACACACACACACGCACACGCACACGCACACGCACACGCACACGCACACGCACACGCACACGCACACCTCGGAAAACAAGTCAAATCATATGTTTTATCATTCCTAGTGCACAAAAGATTTTTGCCAAGACTGTCTGTGTTCTACAGCTAAACTAACACGTCTAGTAAATGTTCTTTACAACAATATACTGTAAGTCATCGACCGGGATCCCCCAGGGCTCTACTCATCGCATTGTGAGCTTGTGAGTCGGCTATATCAGCAGAATGTTCACTTATTTTCACCAAATGTTGGTTAAGTGGTTAAGAAACACACTAGAGTGCCTACACTCTGTTCCAAGAAGACTTCTTGATAGTGATAATGTGTTCACACACACACATGCACACACCTATATTAACACATTTTGCTGGGGTCCACCCTCAAGGACCCCTGGGGGTCCCCGGACCCCACTGCTCACCAGTTTAGAAATGGCCGTGAGCTGGTTTATTAAAATTACGGTTTAAAAACCGTAGCTGCTCCATTTTGTGATTAGGCAACAATACAACATTTTTTTTTGTCATGATTGATGGGAATATGATTATCAAAGGAATCACTTAACCACTTTCAACCTGGCGTTCCTAGTTTAGGAATGTTATTCTAGGTGAAAATGTCCCCAAATTTCCACAAAATGTCTCAAAAAAGTCTAAAAACAAATGCTATGCGTTGTGAACTTGTTGATGGACTATTTTTCCCTATTTGTCATACATACGCCAAAGGTTATGGATGGTGTCTTGTCTTACTAGACAAGGCTGAGACTTGATGTGTCATGACGTTTTTTTCTTTTGACGCAATATTCTGTCAAATTAAATTGTAGCCTCTTTCTGACAGGATTTCTCGGAGACCGACACAATGTTAGAATGAATTCCAATCAGAACTCATCATTCAAAAGGTACACAGGATTATACTACATTGAGCGACGGTGTCAGCTGATCAGAATGAAAATATGTCATTACTATCAGCCGTCACAGTCATATACAGTAAGACAACATTTAGCCTTTGTGTTTCCTTTAAACTTCCTTTCTTCTCGCTGACTCAGACTCTCTCTCTCTCTCTCTCTCTCTCTCTCTCTCTCTCTCTCTCTCTCTCTCTCTCTCTCTCTCTCTCTCTCTCTCTCTCTCTCTCTCTCTCTCTCTCTCTCTCTCTCTCTCTCCTTGCAGCGAGTAGGGCGTGCAAACAGAACATGGTAATAACAGTGGCGGGGATGAAACTAGGTCAATGGAGGCAGTGGAAGCAGAAAGAAAGAGAGAGAGAGAGAGAGACAGACAGACAGAAAGAGAGAGAGAGGAAATGTAGAATGGTACAATCATTGTCTTGGAGGCTATTAGGTCGCCTCAGGTCGGCTCAATTCCACACACATAACACATGACACAGCCTGTTTTATTGTCCTCCATGACTAACTCCTGTCTCCATGTTGGCCTGACCAAGCCACTGCCATTAACACACACACACACTCACACACACGCGCACACACACACACACACACACACGCACACGCACACGCACACACACACACACACACACACACACACACACACACACACACACACACACACACACACACACACACACAGAGGTCTCTTTGCAAGACAACGGCACTGATTTGCAGCCCACACTTTTTGTTCCCTGAAAGATTACTCATAAAGGCATTTTCATCCTATTGGAGACAGACGTTGCTGTCGGGCAGAAACCTCTTATCTCAATATTTTTACTTTTCGTATTTTTATTTTTTTATTAACGCCCAACTTGATCATACTTCAGAGTCCACACAAAAGTAGCAAAAATAGCAGATCTGCAATCTCGAAACGCGGCGCGAAGCGACGCGTTTTGAGCTTGTAGATCTGCTATTTTTGCTATTTTTTTATTTGAATCCTGAGAAGTAACAGTTTTGGACATAATGAGGTTTCCACCCGACAGAGACGATAGATTGAACGCACACATCAAACCACCACAAGTCTGCAAAACTAAAAACTGATATTGTCGCTATGTCTGGCAGAAACCTTGTATCTCCATGTTTCGTCTTTTTCATACATTAACCAAATGAACCCCAGAGCGTCCCTATTCTGGGGCACACATTCTGCAAAGAATTGCAGATATACAAGCTCATAACGTGGCAAAACACAACGCATAATTAACAAGAACTTGTAACTAAATAATAACTACACTACATTGGAAAACAAGTTAATTTTTTCCCCACTTCCTGAAAAGTAACAGTTTTGGACAAACACGGTTTCCACCCAACAGGGCCGTGATTTTTGGTCCTTAAACAAAGTATAAATTAGCTAACTGGCTACTTGAACGTGTACACCAAAATCAAAGTGGGTGGGACGTCTCAGTTTGATTTGATAGCCTCTTGTTCAAAATTAGCAGTGGTGGAAAAAGTACTCAGATTTTTTACTTCAGTAAAAGTATGAATACTGCAATGTACTGTAGAAATACTCTGTTACGTTAAAGGACAACTTTGTTTTTTTACAACCATGGTTTATGTTTTAGATAGTAATTCAAGTAAATAAATATAGCTGCAAGCAGCGATAATACGGGGCCAGGAGAGAGAAAGAGAAATGATAATTCCTTTAACAGGTCAGTTCATGAAAGTCCTTGCGGTCTTGTTTCCAATGAGGGCCTGTGAGCAATTAGGGGTTAAGAGTCTTGCTCAGGGACAAATTTCATTTCATCGACACATTTGCTGACCTGGCCTGGAATCGTACCTGAAACGGAATAGATTGAAGAGACAGAGAGAGAGACATGGAAACGGAATAGATTGAAGATAGAAACGGAATAGATTGAAGAGAGAGAGAGAGCCATGGAAACGGAATAGATTGAGTCATGTTTTTTGCAATTCAACTTAAATGAGTCTGCATCAAGTGAGGCTTGAACCGGCAACCTTGCGATCGTGAGGCACTCTTAGGTAGCTGCAACACTACCTATAGTGCTATAGCTTTGTCCAGGCTGATATTGTCTGTTGAGGATCACAAACTCTTGCCTTCTGTCATGACCCAAGCCCCTGTTTCACTAACACAAAGATCACTCGTTCACAAACCATTTACCAATGAAGAAATTGTACATCTCCTCAGAACCAAAACTAGTGAAAGTAGCCGATCTACAAGCTCACAAACCATTAAAAGTTGTCAGATTGTACATCGGCTATTTTCACAATGAAGTATGTTATACATTGAAAAAACATACTCTCATTGCTATCTGAAAAGTTGTGAGATTGTAGATCAGCTATTTTCACAATGAAGTATGTAAAAAACACTCAATTAAGTATTTCATGTTATCTTTAACAATTGCAGATGTATTCATTGATAGTCATGTTGTGTGAAATGCAACTTAGATGAAGTCTGCACCAAGTGAGGCTTGAACCTGTGACCTTGAGGTTGTGAGACATACACTTAAGCGGGACGCTATTGGACCAACAGACAAACCTCTGAAAAAAGAGATCACACTGATCATACAGTTTCACGCAAATAGCTGAGAAATCCTGGGTTTAAGTGTTTTTCAAACTGCTCAAGATTGCGGACAATCTAAGGGCGGTGCTTACTGGTCAACGTGATAGATGTGTTCCTCATTAGTCAAGGCACATGTGTAAGCAGGTCTAATGGCAATCGGCCAAACGAGGCATGACTTTTGCCTGTTTAAAGTTTGCATTTTAAAAAAATTGCTATAGCGCCCCCGTTTGACCAATTGGAGTAAGATTGGTTTCAGTGATATTTGGAATGGCCCTTTACATTTCTGCAAAGTTTCAAAGAATGGTAAGTCTGCATGTATGTGTTAGGGGCAGATGAATAATTGTCATAAAACTGCAATATTCATTGGCTCATTAAAGCTTCATTTTTTCACTTATGGAAAATCTTTTGCATACGTTTGTCGGCATAGGTCCAAAGTTCATGTGTAAAATGTTTCGTGCAAATGACTCAAAAATCCCAGGAGGAGATAGGTTTTAACTGCTTTTTACTGCTTTTCATATAATTTGAAATGGTGGGAGATCTAAAGGTCAGAGGTCAAAAGTCAAACAGTGAAAGTTGTTAGGCATGAGGAGACGCATGTGTGCATCGAAGTTTCATGGCTGTAGGTCAAACAGGGCATGAGTTGTACCTGTTCAAAGTTGGCATTTTCAACTGAGTGCTATAGCGCCACCTTTTGACGAAAGATTGTGAGAATTATTTCTTGATAGTTTTTCATGACCATCTACCATATGGCCGAGTTTCGTAAAAAGCGTATGCAAGGTTCAGCCAGAACTGGCAAAAACGGCAGAAGAAGAAGAAGAAGAAATGGAATACTGCCAATACTAAAACAGGTACAGAGCTGAGAGCTCTGTCCCTGTAATAATGCCAATAACAAAACGGGTCCATGCTGGAAGCCTGGCCCCGTAAAAAATGAGTGTTCAAATATTTAAATGTACTGCTTTCTATAGTTTTAGCAATTTTTGCGATCTTTTTTTACAGTGGGCGGGGGCATTCTGTCCGGTGGCTAAATATGTATTTTTTTTACACAATAACCCGGCAATTTCTTTATTATTATTTACAGTAGCTTTTCTAGCCCCCAATAACTCACATCTGGCCATCAAAGACCACCGTACCTTTTTTATTGTGTAAAAAATACATATTTAGCCACCGGACAGAATTTCCCCGCCCACTGTAAAAAAAGATTGCGAAAATTGCTAAAACTATAGAAAGCAGTAAAAAAAAAAAAAAAAAAAAACACTCATCTCTTATTTACTTTAATTACAAGCTAAAATATAAACCTTGGTTGTAAAAAAAACAAAGTTGTCCTTTAAGTAAAAGTCAGAAATTCAAAATTTACTTGAGTAAAAGTACAAAAGTGTTGGTAACAAAATGTACTTAAAATACCAAAAGTAGAAAGTACTCATGCAGAATTGAATGTTTTCAAATGCATAGGCCTACAAATCTTTTGAAAATAGCAGATCTACAAGCTCACAATGCGTCGCAGGACTGAAGTGGTTAATGTATGTTTTGTAATAATAATCAAAATCTACAAAGTAACTAGCAACTAAAGTTTTCAAATAATCGTAGTGAAGTAAAAGTACAATATTTGCTTCCAAGATGTAGTGGAGTAGAAGTAAAAGTACTGAAAATTGGAAATACTCCAGTAAAGTAAAAACACCCCAAAATTGTACTTAAGTACAGTACTAACTGGCTACTTGAACGGGTACACCAAAATCTAAGTGGGCGGGACTTCTCAGTTTAATTTGATAGCCTCTTGTTTATAATTAGCATAATGACTGCCGGGACGGCGGCACAACTTCCTGTTCCATCATCATAATATCGCTGATGTTCAAACGGTGACTGACATCCCGGGGCGGGCGGGTGGCACTGGGTGCGTCCACAGTGACACTGAGCCCGTCTTTGTTGGAGCGGGGAGAGTTGACAGAGGGCCATGGACATTTGTTGTTTCCAAGGCCCGATCATCACACCCCGGGAACAATGGACTGAGTGGAGCCATTGTGTGCCCCCGTCCCTGCCCACCAGTTCATTGAGTTGACAAATCCTTAGCCTACATTTCTCGGAAAATCGTGCCGTCCCCGACAGAGAGAAAGAGAGAGAGAGAGAGAGAGAGAGAGAGAGAGAGAGAGAGAGAGAGAGAGAGAGAGAGTGGCACTGCTCCTTCCGGGCAAGGGATGGTGTGAAGACTGTGAACTATAGGGCTGGGCAAAAACCTAAATTACAGACAAAGAACCAATAACCGACTTATAACCGAATAATCGAGAAGCAAGGTTTCTTTTATATCGTTTCTGTCGGGTGGAAACATCATAAGTCCAAAACGTACTTTTCCGGATTAAAAATTCAAAAACAGCAAAAGTAGCAGCAAGCAAAGCTTGTAGATCTGCTACGTCTGATGCTTTTGTGTGACGCTGTAGTATGATCAAGTAGGGCGTTAATTTACGAAAAAACACTAAAGGTTAAACTATGGAGATGTGAGGTTTCTGGCCGACAACAACGACATGTATATTTTTTCAACAAATCAACATGAACAAATTCTAATAGATTATTCATACTCGACTAAATCGATTTCTCTGATTAACTTAACCCTGTACTATAGGCCAACAGTACTTGATTGTACAATGGTGGTGTACAAAAATGGCGGAAATAGCCGATCTACAAGCTCACAACACGTCGCATCACGGTGTGCTGTGAGCTTGTAGATCTGCTATTTTCGTTATATGCATACGTTTTTTTAATAATAAAAAAAGAAAAACGTGTGAACTAATTGTGATATTAATTTGAAGTCATATTGCCAAGGCCCAGTGTGAAGACGTTTATCTGTGTCTGTCTGTCTGTGTGTCCAGAGCACATGTTTTATACTCTTTGAAATATTTCACTTTCATTTATTTTATAATAGAAGTCAAAGAGGCTCTGATCACTTGAATGGGACAGCAGCCATCAGATGTGCACAGTGAGAGTCACTAAGCTACCTGTGTGTGACAGAACAAAACGTCCACACAGACAGACAGTCAGACAGACAGACAGAACCCTGTGGACATAAATCATCTGTCCTTCCCTCCAGGTCCCTGCTTGCTCCATCAATCAGTTTAGCGGGGGGGGGGGGGGGGAGTCCCCCCTCATCATCATCTCTATGATACAGTACAAAGGCTCCATTGCGGCTCAAAAGCAGGATCCAGTTTCCTGGGGCTTGCTGCGCGGGGCAGGTCTAGACACGACACTGCAGGAGGAGGAATGGAGTCCTGCAACCTGACCTGCCTCTTCACTGAGACTGAACTGTGTGTGTGTTGATAGAGGCTGCTATACGGTCCTGTGTGTGTGTGTGTGTGTGTGTGTGTGTGTGTGTGTGTGTGTGTGTGTGTGTGTGTGTGTGTGTGTGTGTGTGTGTGTGTGTGTGTGTACTTGTATTACTATACATTGTGAGGGTCCAATGTCTCCACACACAGTACAGTATCATTTGAGAAATTGTGAGGGCAATTTCCCAATTGTCAAGAGACATTGTTGTTTTTATGGTTAAAGGGATTTTTAGAGGCTTAGGACAATTAGGAAAAGATTTGTTTTGGGGGTTAGGATTGGAGTTGTGATTGTGCCTGATCTTGTAGCCTACTTACTGTAGTTGTGCACCTGTGTCGTGGACCAAAAATAGCAGATCTACAATGTGTCGCAGAAACATATTTGTGAGCTTGTAGATCTGCTATATAGAAGTATAACTCCGACTTTAGGGTCAAAATAAATGGTAACAATGGCATTTAGCTTAAAATATTGCTGTCCTAGAATGTGGATGTCCTCACAAGTATAGTAGCCGACTACACACAAATGTGTGTGCAGTGCACGTGTTTGTGCGTACGTGTGTGCGTGTGCGTGTGTGTGTGTGTGTGTGTGTGTGTGTGTGTGTGTGTGTTGTTTTGGATAAAGGCCATTTCAGTGTCGTTTCGATATCCTGCGCTGTTCATTGATGTGTCGATGTGATTATAACATACTTTCAGTGTGGATGTGTTTTTATAGAGCCCACACATGTCCTGACTCTACCCCCGGCCCCCCTGTGGTGACTGACATACCTGCGATTACTGGCGGAAAGTAACTAAGTATATTTGCCCAAGTACTGTACTTAAGTACAATTTTAAGGTACTTTTACTTGAGTATTTGAGTATTTTTCAATACTTTAATACTTCTACTCCACTACATCTCAGAGGCAAATGTTGTACTTTTTACTGCACTGCAATTATTTGACACTTGAAATAATTGTGAAACAGGGGCCATTCATAACGAGTACTTTTATGTGAATACAGGACTTTTACTTGTTACAGAGATTTCTACATGGTGGTATTGAAACTTGAGTAATACAAATTGAAACTTAAGTAATACAAATCAGAGTACTTCTTTCACCACTGCCACTGATACAGTCTACCACAGCTTCCTCGCATGCACACACACCCTTTTCCTCTGTAACACACACACACGCACACACACACACACACACACACACACACACACACACACACACACACACACACACACACACACACACACACACACACACACACACACACACACACACACACACGCTCGCCCGCCGCGACCTCGCCCAGTTCTGTTCTGTCTTACCGTTACGCGGCCTGGCATGACTGCACTCTCAGGTGCTTCACAGCTGAGCGCGCTCCATGTGACGTGAAAAGCCCTGTGGCGACGTGTGTAAACAGGGATTCAAAGCATGACATCAAAGACTGAACCTGAACACAGGTGCAGCGGGCATTATACTACTGTACTTGAAACACAAAAGCACACAAAAGTATCAAAAGTATCACATCCACGAGCTCGAAACGTGGCGCAAAGTGAGGTGTTTTGAGCTTGTCGATCTGCTATTGTTGATACGTTTGAATTTGAATCCTGAAAAGTAGCAGTTTTGGACATATAACGTTTCCACCCGACAGGGTGCTTTTCTCCCCAGTCCCAACACCTGCGGATTTAACCACTTAAGAACCTTTTCAAAAAAGAAGAATATGTGGATGCCGGGTAGGGTGACCACCCGTCCCGAAATTCGCGGGACAGTCCCGAAATTGGACCCTCTGTCCCGCGTCCCGCACAAGCAGAGCAATGTCCCGAAAATCAAAGATATGAAAAAAAAAAAAAAAAAGATTTTTTTTTGATAATAAATCGGTAAAATCAGGCAAAAATAAGAATTAAATAACATAACCCTAACCTAACCCTAATCTTAACCCTAAAACCGAAATAAAGAAACCAGAAACTGGAAAAAAACGAACCCAACCCGCCCAGAACCGCGCAAAAAAATTGCGCGCGTGGGCACGGGAGGTCCTCATGCACGCGGAACGGGTTTGTCTGTCACTCAATGGGTCTGTTTGAAGGTGGTCACCCTAATGCCGGGATGCACATAGAAACGGCGTGGCAAAACGTCAGACCCGATAAAAGTAATCGCTGACAGTCTTGGTCCAAGGCTAGGCATATATGGCTCGAATGTGGATCTTGAACTTGGCTCCATATGTGGGATCTCAGATTTCATGTGACATCACATGTGACGTCATAAATCACGTCAGTCGTCTATGATATGTCTGTGACGCATGACTGAAAGTTTGGGCAAGGGTTCAGCCGCGATCACAGTCCCATTGAGATTGAGGTCAAGGTCCCGATCTGAGCAATTTGTGTTACAGCAGATTAGGAACATCTAAACAAGACCAGGAGACCTGGTTCTGCCAGACCCAGAATGAAGTCCTAGTATGTAACACACCTACAAACCACTTCATGCCCATGTATGGACGAAAGGGGAACAGACTTTTATAAGCCGGACTTCACATGACGTGTCAGCCTGTGTATGCCCATGTATGGACGAAAGGGGGACAGACTTTTATGGCTGGGGCCAAAGGGCAAAGGGGGCATGCCCATGTATGGAGAAAACAGGTACAAAGCCTCATGTAAGCCAGACCTGACCTTGGGTCTGGCAAAAACATAGACATAAACACCCACAAGTATCCAGAAAAGATCACATATGTCCACAGCAACAACAGCAATACTTTCTATTATACAATTAAAGTTACATGTTTCAGAAAGCATGAAACATTATGTGGAGGTACTTCTGTGGCCTATACCGACCGTGTGCATACTGTACACACACACACACACACACACACACACACACACACACACACACACACACACACACACACACACACACACACACACACACACACACACACACACACACACACACACACACACACACACACACACACACACACACAGTAAAAATGGTACCCCATGCTTCCCTGCTTGGCACTCAGAATCAAGGGTTGGATTGGGGGTATAAATCCCTGTGACATATAGCATCATGTCCAGGGGATATAATTGTACATCAAGCCGCCTCACACCAGACTAGAGAAACAGCAGATGACCTCATGGTCAAGAGCCGTGTGATGGGCCACACGGAGACTAATTACTCTCCCTCTAATTATTGTTAATGACGCAGAAATGCCAGAACAATCGTCTTAAAAAACGAAATGAAACAGAGGTATGTTTGATAGCGACTGATAGCCAGAGGTGTCGCGGACCACGGAGGTTTCTCGTGACAGAGAGCAGTCTCTCTTGCTTCCGGCCCACCTGACCACCTGACCCAGTTAGTCAAACACTGGTTTATTTAGACTCCAAACAGCCACACCACCCAGCCACCCTAAACTCACCTCTGAGGGCTTTTATTCTGCCATTAAAAGCCCCACGACTACTGCAGGCCTTTGGGACAGACTACCACTGCACAACCACTCAAAAAGCAGGGGAAATATCTGATCTACAAGCTTGAGCTGGTACTTATTTTCGCCATGTGAAAATGAAAAAGGGCTTAAAGGTGGTGCAGGTGATTTTTTTGCAGCTAAAACAGTTTTTGCTAAAAAGTTAAATTGCTCTATATTGCGATAGTAATCATTGCCGTAGAGTTTGTTCAGTAACAGGGGTCTCCCCGCTCTCTCGCTATTTAGTAAAACGAAAATATTATTTCAGGTCGGAATCGGGATGGAAATTGTATCCAATTAGGAGAGAAAATCCCACAAAGATTATATTTTAGTGTTCCAGTTCCAATTTAGTGTGCTAATGTTGTTTCATCACTTCCTATTTCACTTGTTTATCCTGTATCCTGTATGAGTTCTCTGCCTTGATTGGATAACGCTGTGACCAAATACAGAGCCAAAGGTCAAGTTTACTAAGTATTGAGGTTTTAAGTGGTTAAATGTCTGAAAATACACATTAACATGAATCCAACATGTTAATAGAAAAGATAATGTGCAAACAAACAAAAAAAAACATTAATTTACACAACACTGATGATAGCGCTTGTCAAACAAGTCTATGAATCTATGAAATATATAAAAAGGTTTAATCTGCAACTCAATTTTATACAATAGGTAGCGGGGGTCCCTGCTTCATCTCTCACTCAGCTAAGGGGTCCTTAGCCTGAAACACACTGAAGACCCCTGCTCTATAATTGATTATAATCCGAATATAGAGGTATTTATCACTCACTTTAGCCAACAATATCACGTATACCTCCTTTAAGTGGTTAATAGCAGCAGGCGAGCAGCATCAACATAAGGCCCACTGGAATCAGTCACGCCGGGGGAGACAGAGTCAAAAGCAACCTTTGTGTTTATTTTCGTCTCAATAGAACTGTTGTGCATCCAGCCTTTTACGGATACGTCTTTCTCCCTCCTTTTCACTCTTTTTCACTGGCTGAATAAGATTAGAGAAAGAAAGACCTGTCAACAAATTCTGAGAATAGTTCCAAGTAAGCAGGGCTCTGTGTGTGTGTCCGTGTGTCCGTGTGTTTTGAGGTATTTTTACTTTACCGGAGTATTTCCGATTTTCTGTACTTTTACTTCTACTCCACTACATCTCAGATGCAAATATTGTACTTTTACTCCACTACAATTATTTGAAAACTTTAGTTACTAGTTACTTTGCAGATATAAATGATGATATTATGAGACATACATTAACCACTCAAGCCCGATTTTATACATAGGCTATTGGAAAATAGCCGATCTACAAGCTCACAGTGTTTTTTTTAAAAAGGGGCCTAAAAACCTTCCTTTTTAACAAGGCATTTGCCTAGATAGAGATGTAGTTGTTTTTATCTTTTTAAACTTCTACTGTGTTTTGCTGACTTGATTTGAAGTTTATTCATTACACTGTTTATTATTATTGTTGTTTTATTCTTTCTTTTTTTGTTTTTAACCTGTAGCACTTTGAGATTTGTTTCAAATATAAAGTGCGTTACAAATAAAAAATGTATTAGTGTGTCGCGATGCGACGCACTGTGAGCTTGTAGATCTGCTATTTTCAAACATTTTAGTACTTTTACTTTTGGTACTTTAAACAAATTTTGATTTTACTCAAGTCAAATTTGAATTCTGGACTTTTACTAGTATTTCTATATTGCAGTATTGGTACTTTTACTTAAGTAAAGAATTTGAGTACTTTTTCCACCGCTGCTCAAGGCACACCTGTGCTTGTCTCAGGACCTCGGTCGGAACAGGGTTGGAGCTGGGTTCATGGCCAGTGTCACATGTCCTGAGTACTGCGGTGCGGTGTCACGCAGCGGAGCGGTTCAAAGAACGAAAGTGTCCTGGTGTGAGACACATGACCTGCCACCTGCCGCTGGCTGCCGCAGCGACCTTTTTGACCCCGGTGGGGAAATAGCCTACATTCCTGCACGCATGAACTCAGACAGGACAGCAAGGACAGCGGGCTAGCATAACTCCCACACTGAGGGAGGGGAGTCATTTTGCCGTTCCACCTGGTTTACTATAATGTTTCGGACCATGTATACATTTGAACAATAACCTTCAAATGTTGCATTGGTTTTACATGGACCAGAATGAGAATGAGCTCTGTTGTTAGATAACAGTGTGTGTGTGTGTGTGTGTGTGTGCGTGCGTGCGTGCGTGCGTGTGTGTGTGGCGAACTGCAAATTCTACAGTGCAAATACACTTTACTGGAGAGAGACAGAGACAGAGACAGAGACAGAGACAGAGACCGAGACAGAGACAGAGACAGAGACAGAGACAGAGACAGAGAGACTAGCCAGAGAGAGAGAGAGAGAGAGAGAGAGAGAGAGAGAGAGAGAGAGAGGCGACAGAGAGATGGAGGGAGAGTGAACATGCTACCTTACCTATCTTGTCTAGCAGTGCGATGGGGCAGTGTGACATCTCTGTGACACAGAGGTCAACATGCCCTCATTTAGTCATCATTTAGATCACCGCAACTCTCACACTAACGGGACATACACACCCTCTCACCTTAGAGACTGACACACAAACACACAGCCACACACACCCACACACACACACACACACACACACACACACACACACACACACACACACACACACACACACACACACACACACACACACACACACACACACACACACACACACACACACACACACACACACACACACACACATCACCTCAGAGTGACATTCATCCACGCACACCCTATCAAGCACAGGGTTTCCCAAACACGGGGTCGGGACAGCGTAAAGACAGAGTAAATATCCTTTATTTTTATTTTCCTACCTTTTGTTTTAATTCATTTTATTGTATTTATTATTATTTAAACAAATCCCAGGGAGACATCGGATTTCTCTTTTGGGTCTCGAGCTCAGGGACGTGCTGCCCACTGGGAAATGTGGGACAATTCCAGAAAGCCCTCTCCATTCCAGGCCAACCTGGCCGGCCGTTTAAAAGAAAATGGCCTAAATTAAGTAAAAAATCTGGTGCCTCTCTATCTGAGATTCCCAGGCTGAATTAGGGGCCCAGCACGTCCCTGCTCGAGCTAAAAGGTTTGAGAACTGGCCTATCACCTCAGAGACTGATGGGGGTCCGCGACCAAATACATATCATTTTGGGGGTCCTTGACATGAAACAGTTTGAGAACCACTGACATTATTAGAGCAACGTACGGTTTTCAGAAGTTAGGATTTAGAAGACATTTGTAGTTGAAAAAAAACAAAACAAGCCAGGACACTGTAGCTATGATCAGCACCAATCAGATCACTTCATAACAAAGCAAACGCTGCTGAAAATAGGCTACTGCTAATACACTGTGAAATGCATGGAAATGATAATCATAATTATTCATAATTACACACTCACGGGGCGATTACATAGATGGAAATGTCTGGAGGGGTTAGTTGAAGGTAAGGCGGATGCGTCGAGATGTAAGGCACGTTTTTCAAAGTAACAACAGAAGTATTGGCATCTCAACCCGTGTTAAGTGGTCAGATGGGTGGGCTGCGTGCATTTTAAGAGCATTATTCGGTCACAACTTATAGGGAGCAAATTCATACACTTAATTAACTCTTAACGCTTAATTAACTCATACATCAATTCACCATTAGTTGATCATTAATTCATCATTAATTCCAGTTAATGAATGATAATTTGCTCCCTATAGTAAGTTGTGACCCATTATTTTAATGATCAATCAATTGATTGTGTTCCGCACGGTGTAATTTAAGCTCCTATTTATTGGTATAAACATTTTTTTTTCTTCTTTTATACAATGAAATTGTCTCTACACATTAGATTTGGAGGCCCACCTGCAATACCCTCACGGCCCACCAGTGGGCCCCGGCCCACAGGTTGAGCACCACTGGCATGTAGGGGCCTCCCCTGGGCTTGGGGTAGAGGGTCACTGGGGCAGGGCGTTCCACAGATTTTGGGCCTGAACGCCCTGTTGCCCATAATCAGAGCCTGGAGGGACTTGGAGAGTAGAAGGGACACTGTTTTAGAGGCAGAGGGGTTAACCCATAAAAGACCGGGCACGCATCTGTGTCATTTTTTAGATTTCTTTGGGCTATTTTTTTTAAATCTAGAAAATGTGTGCAAATCTTTGAATATATATATTTTTAAAGCGAACATTTGTGATTCATATTTTTTGCTTCTGGGGGGTCCCTGGAACGAAACATTTTGAGATGGGGGTCCTCGGCCAAATACATATCCAAAACATGTTTTCTAAACCCTAACGGTATGTTGCTATATCAGTGGTGCTCCAACTTTTCCATGTCAAGGACCCCCAAAATGATATGTATTTGGTCGCGGTCGCGGACCCCAAAATATGTTGTTCCAGGGAACCCCAGAAGCACAGATCGGAGTAAAAAAAAAAAATCGCTTTTAAACATATATAATAAAATATTGTTAAATCTTTGAATATTCAAAGATTTGCACACATTTTCATTAAATCGTTAATCGCAATTATTCGTCATGTACAATTTCATAATCATGACAGCCCTGCTCATCACACTTTGGCACTGAATTAACACGATGCTGAAACCTTGTGTTGCAGCACTTCCCTGCTAAATGACCATGTTTAAACATTTCGTCAGAAAATAGGCCAGGAGCAATTTGCATCCAGCAGTGAAATGAAAGCGAGGGCTGAATATTCAGCGCAAAACAAAACAAAAAAGCCTCCACATAAATAAGTCTCCTAATCCGACACGCTAATTAGAACTGGAAAAAAAAGGCATGCCTCCTACATAGTCTACAACCTTCAGTGTGACTGCTGCTGCTGCTAGGAATACGAAACATGAATTCTGATTGGCTGTGCTCCACATAAACACACACTGTGATTGGTGGACATGTTTGGATTTGCTGGGGTGGGGGGGGGGGGTATGTTTTTATCCCTGCTTCTGCTCAGACTGAATTAAATACGTTTCCTTTTGGAAAATGTAGACTGTTTGATATTCATGTTTGATAATATCACTATTTAACAATTCAAATGTGTGTTGTTGACCACATTAAAGGGATATTCAAACAACGTCATGTTTGGGGTCATTTTAACGTCTACTCTGGCTTTTGCGTGCACCCCAGACAGTTTTTAAGTTGCTTGATTCAGTACTTAGATATTTGATATTCATTTGATCAGACACGCCCCCCCTTCCTGTAGATTTCCTTGAGCCATTTTGAAAACTAGAGGTTCGGGCAGCTACGCAACATGACAGTTCAGCTTTATGGCAAAGTTCTGCCGGGATGTCCTCGTCAGTCTGAATTGCAGCACGACACTTCTTTTTGGCAAGCCGCTCCTGGGTGTCCTCCTCTGTCTCAGCAGTGGTGGTGGAAAAAGTACTCAAATGCTTTACTTAAGTAAAAGTACCAATACTGCAATATAGAAATACTTTGTTACAAGTAAAAGTCCAGGATTCAAATGTTACTTGAGGAAAAGTACAAAAGCATTGGCATCAAATAACTCTGAGAGTGTACAAATGGACCCTTACGGGTCCATTTGATTCCATTTGTACACTCTCAGAGTTACACACCTTTTAAGGGGCCATTTGGAACCCCCTCAAGGAACCATGAGGGTCCCTGGACCGCACTTTGAAACCCACTGGTGTAGCAGAGTGTTTCTAGTGAGCCAAAATGCACAATATCAGCACCCTGTTTGACCAGAATGGAACAGAGCCTTCATTAGTATCATAGGTAACACCTGTGAAGGAAGTAAGAAGAGGCCCAATTTCTCTGCAAAATGGCTGCTGTGCATAGAGCCTATTCATGGTAGTACGTCATTCAACGTTTATGTCGGTGGTTTCAGCGCTCTCTGGTGGAGTGTGGAGACACTGGTGTTCCTTCATAGAATCCAGCCGATAAAAACTCTTGCCGCATTGTTCACAGCGGAAAGGCTTTTCTCCGGTGTGGATACGCTGATGCCTCTTCAGATCGCCTAAATCATTGAAGCTCCCGTCGCACTGTTTGCAACAGAAAGGCTTTTCTCCGGAGTGAACACGCCGGTGCCTCTTAAGAGCGCCTATCTGATTGAAGCCCTTGTCACAGTGTTTACAGTGGAAAGGCTTTTCTCCAGTGTGGATAATCTGGTGTGTCTTCAGATTGACTAACTGGTTGAAACTCTTGTCACAATGATTACAGCTGAAAGGTCTTTCTCCGGTGTGGATGAGCTGGTGCGTCTTCAGGTGACTTGTCCGACTGAAACTCTTTTTGCACTGCTTACAGTGGAAAGGTTTTTCTCCGGTGTTGATGTGCTCGTGTCTCCTCAGATTACTCAGCCGGTTGAAACTCTTGGCGCACTGTTTACAGACGTGGGGTTTCTTTCCCGTGTACTTCACTTCCGGCTGAGATAACGTCTTGAAAACCTGTTGATGGTTGTGTGGAGATCTTGGTTCGTCTGTGGGTCCCAGTTTCTGGCTGGTTACAGCACTGCCGGTTTGCTGACCGGCCGCCGGGGTGACCTGTGCATTCAGCTGATGTGTCTTTACTTCTTCTGGCTGAGGTAAAGTCTCGGCAAGGCGTTGGTGGCTGTAAGATCCTGGTTCATCCGTGGGTGCTTCTTGTTCCTGGCCGGTTACTGGGCTCCGGATTTGCCGACAGGCCGCTGACGGGATCTGATCGTTCCTCAACATTTGGCAGTAGAGGTCATTGTGACTCTTCTTCACGTGCTTGTGGAGGAAGACCTGAGACGCGAAGGCATACGGACACTCGGAACAGGAGAAGACCCGAGTCTGGGAAGACTGTGGCTTCACTCCGTCCAGGAGGGCTGGTTCGTCGTAGCGCTGGTTCATTGTCAACACTGCTGCTATACACAGACTGTGACGGGGATGAAGTGATTGGAGGTCTGTTCCGTTTAAGCTTTATCCTATGCGCTCTCTCTCCGTCTCTGTATGTCTCTCTGTATCTCTGTGTCTCCCAAAGCAAACTATCTCACTCTCACACTCAGAAGGCTGGTACTGCACTCGCCCTTTATACTGTCCAATAGAGTTTGCTCTTGTTGTTGTGGTGACGTCACAATGGTCCAACCATATCTGAATATGGAATCCTGGGTTGATCGTTATGTCCAAATATGGAGACCAACAGGTCGCTCACTCTAAACTCCTGAGTAACCATGGCGATCTAATGTGGCCCATCTGGTGACGTGAAATTCTCTGTATAGGGACCATCTAGAGTTCGAGCCATTATAAAAAATAAAAAGTGAAGTGAGCGGTGCTATTTATGAGTGAAGTTTTAAGTCAATTTCATCATGCGTCTTGCTAGCCAATCACAGTACGTCCTGTGAAGCTTAGCCAATTGCAATTAAGTAACATTTTAAGTAACATTTTACCAAACTAAATGATTAAGTAACATTTTACCAAATTAAATGTTGTATTATGAGAACACCAATAGGCAGCTCCCCATTGGTGACGGGGATTCTCATGATGTTAGACTTCATAGGAGGCAATTATTGATAAAGAATGATGATAAAAAAGAGAAAAATGTCTTCGTCCACATATTGAAAGTGAGTGTTGGTCATGAAGTTGATCAGGGTAATGTTTGTTTCTGTCTTTTTCTCTTCAAGTTGTGTTTGTGTCACGATGTGGCTACGGCGAGATAGGACCCAAACGCAGGACAACAACAAGGTGGTAACGTGGAATAAGGACTTTACTGTAATTAAACAGGGTAGAACAGAACAAAACCCTCAGACATAGAGAGAAGCAAAGGTGAGGACCCGGTACAGGTACACGGGGTGCTCCTTCCATTCCGACATCTCGCCACTCCGACTAGTGGCTTCCGCGTGCGGTTAGGGTTAGGGTTAGGTATAGGGTTCGTTAACGTCGGAAAGGCGACATGTCGGAAAGGCGAAATGCACCCCAGGTACAGTACACAACGTAAACAGGGAAAATGTCTGAACAAAGGGCACCGGCTGGAAGGGCTTAATAAAGGCATCAAAGTCATTAGACAAAAGGGCCACCAGCCGGGCGAGCTGTGGGCATCAAAAGGCTCAGGCAGGGAACAGTTAGTGAAGAGAAGGGGGGAGGGCGTGGCCGAAGGAGCGGCAGCGCCCGAACTGTGACATGTGTCATTTCAACCTTACTGAGTTGTTTCTGTTCTGGTGTTTGTCTAGCTATCCTACGTGCATTTTCCAATTGCTCAATTAGACGTTCTTCATTTCGCTGCATTTTTTTTGGTCCCCTCTTTTGTTGCATCTTTCTGTCCTCAAATTGTGTCTGTGCATGTCTTATTTCAACCCTCCTGAGTCTATCATTTTCTATCCTTTTTTTCTTGTTAAGTTCTTTCTGGCCTAGTGTTCGTCTAGCTATACTAAGTGCATTTTGCAATTGCTTAATTTGACGTTGTTGTTCTTCATCGCGGTTTTTAGTTTGAATCTGCAAAAGATTTGGAAGAAGAGTGGTTTTGTTCTCAATATCGGTTTCTTCTTTAGTCATTTTCTGTGAATGTAAAGAGTTGTCTTCTGTCTTCTTTGTCTTTGAAAGTGAGTGTTGGTCAATTTCCATCGTGCTCTCAGGGGCAGTAGATGCTGATTGGTCCATTTTTGTTGTAACAAGGTAACATGACACCAAATATAGGTGGTGCGTTACTAGTGGGATTCCCAATTCAAAATCATTACTCCCTGTGGAATTAATACTGGCTGGACGGATGGTTGACTTTCTAGAACTTTCTCCCATCTCCCCACTGCATCTCTGGAGCTCAGCCACAGTGATCTTTGGCTTTATCGCTCTCACCAAGGCTCGTCTCCCCCGATTGCTCAGTTTGGCCAGAGTCCTGGTTGTCCCAAACGTCTTCCATTTACGGATTATGGAGGCCACTGTGTTCTTAGAAACCTTAAGTGCAGCGGAAATTCTTTTGTAACCTTGGCCAGATCTGTGCCTTGCCACAATTCTGTCTCTGATCTCTTCGGGCAGTGCCTTCGATCTCATGATTCTCATTTGCTCTGACATGCACTGTGAGCTATACGGTCTTATATAGACAGGTGTGTGCCTTTCCCAATCAAGTCCAATCATCAATATAATTAAACAAAGCTGGATTCCAATGAAGGTGTAGAACCATCTCAAGGATGATCAGACGAAATGGACAGCACCTGAGTTAAATATACGAGTGTCACATCAAAGTGGTTTTAAGTTCATTTCATCATGTGTCTCGCTAGCCAATCACAGCACGTGACACTTGAGTGGTAGCTAGCCAATCACAGCACGTGACACAGTGAGTGGTACTATTTATGAGTTATTAATTTCATCATGCGTCTCGCTAACCAATCACAGTACTGAGCAAAGGGTGTGAATATCAATCAGCCAATCACAGTACAGCGAAAGACAAATTTTCACGACGGAAAGAATAACTTTCACCACGGATGGGTCCCAAACCCACTTATAGGAGCGGCTACACCGCTCAAAAAGAGAGAGATATTTACTTGTGAGGAAAAGAGGAGAAGTCCGCACACTGTTAGTTCCCAGTAGAAAATGTATTAAATAGTTTCAGGCAACGTTTCGACCACTAAAGGGTCTTCAACAGGTCTGGTACATTACATACAGTAGAGGAGGCGTGTTTTTTATACAAGAAGACAGGTACGTCACAATAAGAGGCAGCTGTAGTTGTAATAGTAATTAACCGCCGTCACACCCAACAGGTCTACAGGCTCAGGCTGAGTGGAATAGTGCCTTGCTAAGTGCTTGTAGATCTGTGAAAAGAAGAAAAATGGGCAGAAACGCTGCCAATGAAAAAAGAGAACAATTCTCCAAAATAAGAGGAATACAGGGTAGGGGTGGTTAGAGGGCCAACAGTATGATTCAACATTCCCAGCTAAATGGACACGAGAACATCTAAATTAACTCTTCAATAAAAACACTTAAATATAACGACCAATAACAGAATATAACTGGCCTGAAACTATCTAATACATTTTCTACTGGGAGCTAACAGTGTGCGGACTTCCCCTCTTTTCCTCTAATGTATGTATTGTTGTCCAGCACCTGATTTTTTTTTGGTGGTTTTTCTGGGATGTGGGTGCTTACCTCTGGACTATATTTACTTGTGACCCATAAAAATGGTTATGTGACCCAAACATGGGTCCCGACCCAGTGTTTGGGAAACAGTCAGCTGACTGCCTCCAGGAGGACCCCAAGGCTATGTGGTTGTGCTACTCTGCTCCCAGGGAAAGGCTTCATGTTTCCACTGGTGTGTGTGTGTGTGTGTGTGTGTGTGTGTGTGTGTGTGTGTGTGTGTGTGTGTGTGTGTGTGTGTGTGTGCGTGCGCGCGCGCGCGTGCGTGCGTGCGTGCGTGCGTGCGTGCGTGCGTGCGTGCCCACGTGTGTGTGTCACTCAGAAGTGGGTCACGGCTACCAAGACAGTACACACACCAAATTATGCAATTTCAGGGAGCATCCTGCAGGAGGGCGTCTATTCAACATGCGCACTGCAGGCTCCTTTAACCACTTAAACCCTCTACCGGGCCAAGGACCCCTCAGCTGAGAGAGAGATGAAGCAGGGACCACTCCCCTCCCCCCTAATACATATCAAACTGAGTTGCAGATTAAACATTTTCATAGATTTCATAGATAGCTTCATAGACTTTTTTTTGTTACGCTCAAATCAGAATGTCTAAACTGTCACTGATTAAAAATGTAGACAGTGGTTCTCAAAGTGGGGTCCCGGACCCCCGGGGGTCTTTGAGGGGGTCCCCCAGCGAAATTATTGATCCAGTGGTCCATAGCCTAATGCATATCAAACAGGGGGTCCTTGGAAATTAAATCACTGCTATAGAGCCACACTGTAAAAACAAAAAAAACGTCTCTTACGGGGCTCCCTGGCATATCTTTTCAAATGGGGGTCCGCAAGCTAATATGTATTAATT
Organism: Gymnoscopelus microlampas; assembly: GCF_963454915.1. Lineage (NCBI taxonomy): Eukaryota > Metazoa > Chordata > Actinopteri > Myctophiformes > Myctophidae > Gymnoscopelus > Gymnoscopelus microlampas. Next base: position 11,712,324 of record NC_139952.1, on the reverse strand, counting down.
TGGGCGTCCTTGACCGAAAAAAGTTTGAGGACCACTGATGTAGCAAACTTATGGAGTCTCGTTCATGACCTCATCACTGTGGTGCCAGTAGGGTAAAGCACACTGTCTTGTGTAATATTGATTAATTCCAGTGGGAATGTGGGGTGTTTTCTGTCTGTTGTGGAGCCTGTAGTATAGTAGGTTGAGTGTCATAGAACAGTGGTTCGTTGGACCTCCAGGGGTCCCTTAGGGAGTTCCGGGGTCCCCAGCTAAATTAGTTAATATAGCATCACATTTAGTTTAGCCAGTTCAACGCTATATACCAGGGGTCCTCAACAACAAATCTTGAAGGTCCACAAATCCGTTTTTGAATAAGGCTAGGGTCCGCACATGCACGCGCGCGCATGTGCCCCCCGCGCGCGCGCGCTTTTTTCGCGGATTTGGGTGGATTCGGGTACTTTTCCCCCCGTTTTTTCTTACTTTAATTCGGTTTTAGGGTTAGGGTTATAGTTATTTAAAAAAGCAAAAAAAATAAAATAAATAAAAATGTTATTATAATTTTCCCGGTCCGCCTGTTGAGGACCCCTGCTGTAGGCTACTACATCGGCTATTACAAAAACAGCTGATCACACGTTATGAGCTTGTATAGATCTGTTTTTAAAGAATCATTGGAAAAATGGGAAACATTTGGGATATTTTTTAAAGCTTTTAGCAACACAAATCTTGCAAGGGGGACCCTGGCACACAATCTTTTCCGATGGGGGTCCGCGGGCCAAATACATATAATTTGTGGGTCCTGGCCATGAAAAAGTTTGAAAACCCCTGTCATAGAGTGTACGTTTTGAGCTTTAGAGGAAGAACAATGATTGATTGATTGGTTGATTGAGTACGAAAAGTACAAATTAACACGCTTAAGCTATGCTTAAAGGACAACACAAAAGATTGTTTCTATTGTGGTCCTATGAACATACTGTTTTCCAGGGCGTTGTGTTTGACAGTTGACTTGTAGAGTAACAGAGCCATTCAGTGTGTGTACGGGTGGAAGATTGTGTAATTGGACACAGCAGGTATAATGCAATCTTTTTTGGGGGGAAATCAATTTCATAACAACTAAAATCTTCCAATCATTGGCTGTTTGAAGCCTAATTTACGACCCACATGTGTTCCTAATCTGTGGAGAGAAAAGTGTTCATTTGAGGCTGCGAGTTTCATCAGAGATAATGTCAGATCCCGTAAGTATAACAACCAGTGGTGGAAAAAGTACTCAAAAGTATCAATACTGCAATGTAGAAATACTCTGTTACAAGAAAAGTACGGAATTCAAAATTTACTTGAGTAAAGTACAAAAATATTGGTATCAAAATGCACTTACTGTAAAGTACCAAAAGTAGAAAGTACTCATTACGCAGAATGTCCCCTTTCACAAGTTTTCAAATGTATAAAAATATTTTGAAAATAGCAGATCTACAAGCTCACAATGTGTCGCATCGCATTGCATTGTGAGCTTGTAGATCGGCTATTTTCATTTATTGGTCGAAATGTATATAGGGCTGAAGTGGTTAATGTATGTTTTGTAATAATAATAACAACACTACTGTAGTAACTAAAGTTTTCAAATAATTGCAGCAGAGTAAAAGTACAATATTGTAGAGATGTAGAGGAGTAGAAGTACAGAAAATTGGAAACACTCAAAATTGTACTTAAATACTTGAGTAAATGTACTTAGTTTCTTTACACCACTGGTAATAACCCTGAACAAAATAGCAGAGGCATGGCTGGGCTGTTTTGTTGCATTATTGTGACTCATAATTAGTGAATAGTGTCTCTGTTGTCAGTGAGTAGGAGTGATGTATTTTTGAACAAAAACAGTGTTGACGAGAGTCGTGTCGACACACGAGTGATGTGGCATGACACTTTTTCCCACGGTCGGTCACACAAATCACGCTTTTTAATAGCAAAAACAGAAGATGTTAAGTGGCTAGCCCATCTAAAGCATGCCCAGCTATGACTAGTTCTACCTCTGCTGTCGTGGCAGGTAGAATGACCACATGAACCATATATATAGCATCCCTATTCTGGGCATGTGGTAATAGGCAAAATCTCGCTGAAAATAACATTGCGACACATTGTCAGCTAGGTTGGCTACTTTTCGGCGAAGAGATTTGGTGTAGAGGGGAAAAGGCGGGGACCGAGTATAGAGCCCTGGGGGACCCCTGTTAACAAAGTAAAGCAAAGTGGATAGACCACTGGTTCTCAATGTGGGGTCTGGGGACCCCCAGTGGTCCTTGAGGAGGTTCCAGGGGGTCCCCAGCTAAATGATTCATAGTTAGAAATCAAATGGACCCGATTCATGTCTGTAACTCAGAGAGAGAGTGCACAAATGGAACCAAATGGACCCTTACGGTTCAATTTGGCTCCATTTGTATACACTCACATAATAAATACTGTACTGAGGAATTTACTGTGGAGTTTAGTGTCATAGAGATAGAAATGGGGGTACGTGGCTTAATGCATGTCAAATTGGGGGTCCTTGAAATAATATAAAAAGGTTGACCAGGGTTAAACAATGCTCACACATGAATTTCCCCTTTCTGCTGAAAAGCACACAAAAAAAAAAACGCCCATGAATTCAATTGCACAACATTCAGGCCTGTCCAAATTCCTCCACAGCTGACGCTAAGATGACTTTTAGAAATAAATAGAACAGAAGCAGTCACGTTGTTATTGTGAAGACATGGTGCCTGCTTGGAAACATCTGCCCGGTTACACAACAACGCTCTCGCCCACACCGAGGCCACGGGGCCAGCGATGCTCTCCGCCTCGTGGAAGCGTCTCTGAGCGCCCGTGGAAATCCATAAACACACACTGCCTGAACCATGAACAGCTTCTGTTAAACCACTAGGTTTCTCACCGGGAGCACTCACAGAAATATGACTCATTTGAACCACTTAGTGCCAATGCTATTTTATCTGATTTTCAAAGATGGTGAAAAAAAGCCAAGCAACACACTTATACATAGAGATTTTGTTTGGAAAATTGAAGAAAAAAAATTGAGACATTTTAAAATAAAGAATTATGAAAAATGTTCATCTCTAATGATATGCCCAAAACGGTGACACCAGGGTGAAAGCGGTGAAACAACTATAGCTCTAGTTGCTGGAGTCAATGCCCAGTAAATGACTTTACACCACAGTTTACACACACTTTTTTCCTATTGCAATATACGGGCGAATGGGTGTGCGTGCGTGCCTGTATGTGAGCGTGTGCGCACGCGTGGCTGCTTACC